>NC_056739.1:1844323010-1844330510 GCF_019279795.1 Protopterus annectens
TACAATGCCCCTTTTGGGATTTACCTTACCAGACACCTGCAGCAACTGGAAAGACCCCAAAAGTACCTCACCAAGAGGATCAAAGGGCTCAAACAGATGCCATAAGCTGCCCGGTTAAAGAAACTCCAGCTCTACTCAGTGGCATACCGCCTGCTCAGAGGCGATCTGTGCCTGACGTATAAAGCCATGTCCAACCCGGAATTAATGGACATGCTGCACCTCAGAAAATCCAAATCCCATCGAGCTACGTGCTCGAGAGACTTGAACCTCAGCACTGAAATAAATAGGACATGCTGGAGGGACAGATTCATAACCCAGAGGCTCCCTTCACTCTGGAATAAAATCCCAGTCCAGGTTAGGCAGAGTCGCACTTTGACTCTCTTCAAGAGGAATCTTGATGAGTGGATGGGAGATCGTAGGTTTACCCGGGCTATCACTTCTGTGTCACTGTTAGACAGAGGCAAAGTATACTAACTTCAAAAAAAGGCATAGCAAAATTAATTTAAAATGGGTGGCAAAAGCCAAGCACACTCTGGCTAGGCTTATAAATGCCCTAGGGCAGATAGCCTAGTATGAACCTATGAACCTATGAACCTCATCACAAAAGGTTTCTCATCCAGGAAAAAAGAGGTCATTGTTCCCCTCTACTCATCACTCATTAGACCCATTATAGAGTACAATGCCTCTTTTGCTATGTACCTCACAAGACATCTACAACAACTGGAAAGGCCACAGAAATACCTCTCAAAGAGGATTACTGGCCTCAAAAAGATGCCCTATGCAGACCGTCTCAAAAAACTGCAGCTTTACTCCGTTGCATACCGCCTACTCAAAGGCGATCTCTGCCTTACACACAAAGCTATGTCAAACCCAAAGCTTTTAGACATGCTCCACTTAAAGAAATCCAAATCCCTACGAGCTACACACTCTAGGGACCTAAACCTCGTCACCACAATAAACAAAACATTCTGGAGGGATAGATTCCTGTCCCAGAGACTTCCCATACTCTGGAACAAACTACCTATCCATATCAAACAAAGCTCCTCATTAGCACTCTTCAAGAAAAATCTTGATGATTGGATGGGAGATAGGAAATTCACCCAGGGGATCACTTCTGTGGCTCTGCTCGACAGTGGCACAGGAAAATAATTTTCTTGGGTGGCGAAAGCCAGGGTACATTTGGCCAGGCTTATATAGGCCCTAGGGCTAATAGCCTAGTACCTACCTATGAACCTATGAATATATATATATATATATATATATATATATATATATATGGATTCCATTTCCTACAACAAGAGTACACTAAAATGAAAATGGAAAGCAGCAGCCCACTTGTACGAAACAACACGAAAACGAAAATCCACTTGGTGGAATTACACTGCAACGAATATCTGAAACGCGAGTGTTACAACCCAAACCCTCAGTAATATAACTCTTAAGTGTGTAAGCCCTGACCAGCTGTAGCTCCCATAACATCCCCGATTTGTTTTTTACATACTGTAAATCCCATGAAATTAAACAACGTACAGTGAAGTGTACAGCTGCACATTACACGTGTGAAATACGTGAGGGCTACTCCATCTGCAATAAATGAGAGATAGCCTTAACAAATTGTACATTAGTATAATCATTCTTGTGATCAAAAATGTGTTTGAATTGAGATTCCTGTCTTAGCAAGGCTCTTCTCTTTGGAGAAGGACAGCAGCCAGAAGATATACAAATCCATATTTCATCTACTCTGTTCTGTTCCCTTACAACTGTAGACATAACATTTCCTATATCTGACATATGCTTGCCAAGTAAGCAATTAAATAGGCGATGCCATGACTCAGCACTATTTTGTGTACTGTGCAGACACAGCTCATTAAATATTGCAACGTTCCAAAACTGTATAGGGAAGAGAGGGGAAAACCTGAATTGACTTATTTGACGAGTGCTAAATTTATGTGGTGTACCCAAGATGTACCACTCGGTGATATAGCACAGTAGTTCTTCACCCTCACTTGGGAAATCCTTTTTTAATTCATGAAATGTCAACATGTCATCTTCTTGAATGAAAGCTAGAGCAGCCAATCTCTTCATTGCTAGATCAAAGCTAATGGGTAAATTGTACAAACTACCCAACCCCAGGCTCTTAACCTTCCTCCATAGGTTCTGACCTAAGTGGGAAAAGCATCCCTTAGATATCACATTTTGCATATCGACTTTAATGCTTTTCAGCGCGATGATTTCAAAGTCACATAATATGTAGGCTACTCGGTAATGCAGCTGTTCTGCAGACAGTAAAAAATAGTAATCCAGTCCAAAGGTAATTGTAAGACTTTAGTGATTTCTTTGCCATAAGGCAATAAACCAATGGTACTCTCTTACTGTACGGTCCACATTTAATGAAAGCATGTATTGTGTACAACTGCCTGCAATGCTTATTATTGATGAAGTACGTGCCATCCATTAGCCAAATAGTGGCTTCAGACAAATCTACAAGGTTTTCTTTTGTTGTAAACAGCACCACAATGTTTTCTTGGTTGGAGTCACTCAACGTCTTCTGAAGGAACAGTCCAGTTTTCAGGGGGAACTCTTCCCAATTCATATCTAACAAGGTTACAGCCCTTTGTACCTGTTTGCCTCTGCTTTTTATACGGGCTCTTCTTACTTGCTGTAGCATTGCCTTTCTAGTCAGCATTGCTGGGGCAAACTCTAATGAAGTGGATGCTAACACATCTTCCACTATTAGGCAAGCAGAATCCCTAGATACAATTTCATGTTCTTTAACATTGTAGCACACAGTATATCTTTCTATTTCAGAAGGGTCTCCAGGATGATTATTGTTTAACAGTCTTCACCAACTCTTCTCCACTGGTACTATCATTTGTAATAGCTCTACCCTTACATTTCCCACTGATTTTGCGGTTACAGCAGCAGTACTTTCTACTCTTGCTACGCTTTTCAAGGTAGTAAACATATCCTTCGATAACTAGTAGCTCCTTTCCATTCCTTGATTTTGTAGTCTCATATACTTTTCCTAGCATTCCTTCTGCAGAGGATACCGTATTCCCATATTGGTATGTTTGTACGTTGTACGTGGAATAAATAACACGTGCCATGTTTGAGATATACTGCATTTTACTGTTCGCACAAATGGGATTTGGTTGAGTGGATTTTCATTTGAGTGTTGTTTCGTACAAGTGGGCTGATGCTTTCCATTTTCATTTTAGTGTACTTTTGTTGTAGGAAATGGGTGCAGTGTGTTCCAGGGGAAGGGCATCACCTACTAACACAGCCCATGCATCACACACATGTATACTGTTGCTAGCATGGATTGACTATAGCTGCACTGCTGTTGAGTACCATATGTTATGCATGTTGACAGATGGGTGATGGGAGGTCTGTGTGTAATATCTTCATGCAACCTCACCTGTAAGTGTGTGTGTGTGTGTGTGTGTGTGTGTGTGTGTGTGTGTGTGTGTGTGTGTGTGTGTGTGTGTGTGTGTTTGTGTGGGTATCCATGTATGCACATGTGTGATTATGGGGTTGTTCATACATCACTACTTCCCTTTGGAATTGTGCAGTACATAGACATGGACTGACACATAAGGATTCAGTAATACTTGTCTGATATGTAATCTCAGGACAGCTGATAGTATAATAAGGTCTGTAGCACGGACCATGCATTGGGAGGGAAACTAGACACCAGGAATACTGTTAAAATTGCAATCAGGAGAAAGGTGAAAGACTACCCACGTATGCAGCACTACAGATGCTTTGAGGAATTACTAGACAACAGTGAGTGTATCCAAATATTACTGTTGTCCACATAATAAGTTGATTGAGTAACAGATCTTGCATCTGCTGAGCAATAGTTACATATGACACACCAGTGCGTGACATTATTGAGTGACCATAGTAGGCCGTAACATATGATGGCCTTGCTCACGATGTCCGGACATACCCAGAGTGAACACTGGATGACAGCAGTGAGTCCTTGTAAAACTGGCTCCAATCGCGTCAAAGAGGTAATGGAGTAACAGGTCATGTTTTGTGATCACTTGTCTAGGCAATTAGAAGAATGATACATTAATGACTGGTATTAAAGAGTTTCCAAGTATGATGCAGGATGGGGAACGTATGTGAATAAACTTGAGACAGTCTGTAAACTCAGGGACAGGTAGGTATTATGGTGGAATGTCAGGTTGTGTGTGTGTGTGTGTGTGTGTGTGTGTGTGTGTGTGTGTGTGTGTGTGTGTGTGTGTGTGTGTGTGTCTGTGTGCATCTATGTGTGTGTGTGTGTGTGTGTGTGTGTGTGTGTGTGTGTGTGTGTGTGTGTGTGTGTGTGTATATGTGTGTACTGTTAAACAATGACATACAGGTCTTAAAGTGCATTTCTTGTTTTCGCCTCACAGGTGGCAAGGTGTCTCTGGGTCTTTCCTGCATGCAGTCTGATGTTGGTGTCCATACAGACACTGAAAATCATGATAGGTGTGTTGAGCCACATGCGGGGTTGTCAGAGGCCAAAACTGCACCATCGTTTGACATCCCCCTGTTATCCACCCCATCCCTGCACACAGTCACAGTGCCTATAGATACCCAGTCACCAGTGGCCATAGCAGAGGGACAGTTGGCGGTTGCTGGCAGTGAACAGGACAGTGTGGTATCTATAACTGATGTGTCTGGACACAGCAGCCATAGTCGCATGTCCAGCAGGGTACCACATAGGCAGATGTACCGGGGTGCTCCTGGGAGGGCCACTGGTCATCGTGCCCCTGGCAGAAGTGCCACATCTTGTACCACTAGACGCATATTTCAGGGTGTCAAGGAGGCACAGGCACATATGGAACGGTACATCAGAGAGGGTATGAAGCTGCAGAGGGCTGCTTTTTCAGCTGTAAGTGACAGCATCCGTGTTCTTGCAGGTGCCCTCCATGATTATGCAGAGGTCATGGATATATGGTTGGGTGAGATGGTGGGCATCCTCGACCATGGATTGTCCGTAATAGAGCATGTGGTGGGACTGGTGTGATGGCCACATGGACGGTGGCCAGCAACACCAACATCTGACGGTCGACATGGATGTGCAAGGACACCAAGCTGCTCCTGTAGTAGCAGTCCCAGCCCCAGCAGTGCAGGGGGAGGCGCTGTCCACACCACACCAAACAGGCCATGTGCATGTGGCCCTGGCCAGTCCCAGGAGGGACCTGGTTTCAGCGGACATATGTCATCATCAGGGGAGAGTAGCATATCGATGCTTGTACCTGGATGTGCCCATGGAACCCCTGGCAGGCACAGTTCTCATGTCCATGGCCGGGGGGGGTGAACTGCACACCCTGCCAGGTATGGTATGCAGCTGTCCAACGAACACCTGTATAGGGCAGCCACATGGCAGATCTGTGTGCATGCATACCCACACACAATACAAACACACCTAGGGCAACCCCATACCTGCACACATCACATCACCATGGCCATATCAGTAACTTACACCCCTCACTCACACACATGGTGTCAAACGTATGGCCCACCCTAAGTCTCTGGCAAACCAACAACACACCCTGTATATATGATGATACCTGTGCCACATCCCTATCATCCAAAATATCGATGCGGGGACAGGCCAGTATGGTTCTGATGCACATGGTGACTGTACTACAGTGTACCAATGTACTGCTGTGTAACGTGTTGTCAGCAGTAATGTTTAATGCTTACATGTCAGGTAGTGTAGCTGTCCAGTCATGATGCATTATAGCTGTTAGTAGCACTGAATGATTGTGGTCTCCTATCCATTTGTGTTGTAGGTGTACATGTGTCAGCAGGAGGATGGTCTGCTGTCATATCTCACAAGGGGTATGGCACTGTGGTGACACCATAGCTGTGCCATATCCTGGGTTCAGTTGAACACATGTCACAGGTCTGTATAACAGTTACTGCCTGTGCCACATGGACAGATGACCCCCCCATGGGACATCTATATTCAGCAACCTGAAGAAGATCCCTCCACATACACGCACACTCTTACTTGGCAACACTGGGACTAGACCCCTACTTAGGTATGTAGTGCTACTGATGTGTGTGACTTTAATTGAACACACCACACAGCGTTTAGGATGAGGTGTGTTCCAGGTTACATGTTACATGCAGAACACCCCCAGGCATGTATACCATGGTAATTGGGGATGTAATGGTTGTATATGGACAATACATAGTGTGACATATCATCATATACACATTAGCAAACACATAACAGTCAGACACACATCCAAGAGACCTGAGCCTATCCATGCTAACTAACTTGTCAGTGTGTCCAATGTGTTATAGGTAGGCTGCACACAGCAGATGCATAACTGGGCTTCATAGTGGTATCAGTTACCTGTATGGTTGATGGGGACAGTGGTCACCATACAGTGGTACGTGGGGCATGCACCGGGGGTACCATGCTGTAATAACAGTATACCCAGCACCCACACTCCACTGTGGATATTGTACGCACTGGAACCCATGATGACACTCTGATATACCCACCATCACACATTGAGCAGGACTGCAATACAACCCCTTGTCCATCCCAAGAGTGCTACTACAGGGATATGCATCTAATGCACATGCCACAGGCATAGTAGGGTGAGGCAATGTCATGCCTCTCCTATAGGCAGCAACATCACTATCCCTAATACTGTGTGGCAATGCATATTGTAATATGGCCTCAGAATGCTGTACCCTATATATATATATATATATATATATATATATATATAAATATAAATATATATATATATATATATATATATATATATATATATATATATATATATACACACACACACACATGCACACATACACACACTTTCCAGCACTCGGTGGGTATTCCATGCCTATCAACCCATTTGTACAACAGTGTTGTGCTGGTACTGCAAGGCCTAGTTAGCCCTTAGGGAGAGGAGCGTCACAAGGTACATGTAATGTCTGGTACAGCAGCAGTCACATTTAACTATGGCAATGGGTGTTGCGGTGGATGTGAAGGGCCTCCGGGTATTCCCAACTACAGGTGTACTAACACACAGACACTGATATCCTCAGTAATGCACACATACACATTTGTCAGTACTGGGGTGCATCGGTGCAGGTATTCATATGTGTTTACTTGGCTATTGTCCGTGGAGAGATGGGAAGTGTAGGGGATGTGTGTGCAGTGGTATCATGCCACCTGCCATGTGCCAGCAGACAGTCTATCTACAGACACCACTGTGGTGACCCTCAGGGTGAGAGTGACATGCATCAGCCAATCCTCAGGGTGCCTCCTGCAAATGGCAGGCAAGGTGCACCAGTTGACATGTATGCAACATGTATTACATAACATGGTTAGTGTCTGTCTTGGAGACCTGTACCCAAGCATGTTCTGTTGACTGTGGTAGTGTAATGGAGGTATTGTGGCATGTGGTGTTTACAGGGTGTTGTGTCCTAGGTGTGCCAGTTATAACACAGCTGGGCAGACATGTCAGTGTCGGT
>NC_056739.1:1844335510-1844365510 GCF_019279795.1 Protopterus annectens
CTGGATCCCTGGAGCATGTGGCTTTGAGGGTTTGGAATTCTTTAAGTGTAGCATATCCAACAGCTGTGAGTTTCACATGGCATGGTATGTTAAGCAGAGATCACCTCTGAGAACACAATACATGACAGAGTATAGCTGTATGATTTTCAGACGGTCAGCATAGGGCATCTGGTTTAGGCCTGTGATTAATTTTGTGAGATATGTCTGCAGCCTCTCTAGTTGTTGCAGATGTCTGGTGTACTGCCATCTATTTAGTACTTCACAGGCACATGTCCCTTCCCAAAGGGGATAACTATATATTTCTTGGCACTGATCTTGAGGCTTTCTGTAAGGCCCTTCTGTAGAATATCCACATCATATGGGGATTCAGTACTGGCTTCCAGTGTGCAGTCATCTGCGACCTTTGTTTGCCAGAGTCCCTTACTGTTGGACTGTACTTCAGAGCAGTAGATTCCAAACAAGGGCGGTGCCAGGAATGAACCCTAAGGTACTCCAACTGTCACTTGTCTGGGGCTGGGGTTGGTGTCACCTACATTTACAGTGTAGGTTCTGTCAGTACAGCAGTTGGCAGCCCATCGGGTGACATAGGGATTAATGGCCAGCTTGATACATTTTTCTATGATTCCAGACTGGTTGATGGCATCGAAGGCCTTGGTGATGTCTGGATAGGCTGTGTGAAGCACCTTACCCTTGTTCACAGCTCTGGTTATGGATTCACAGTTGTCATTCAGGTTGAGGTGACATGATCGGTCCTTCACATACCCAACCTGGTTAGAGTCCAGTGTTTGCAGGTTGCCAAAGTCTTTGTTTTAATTTCCATGATAATAGATTCCATGGCCTTGCAGATCAGGCACATCATACTTCTGGGGCTGTAGTTCCCAGAATCCAAATTGGATCTCCCCCTGTGAACTGGGATAACTGTAGCTGTGCACCACACAGTGGGCATGAAGCCTGAGGTGTGGATATGATTAGACATGTCACATAGGTGAGGTGCCAGTTCAGTTTGTAGCTCATGTAGTACACAGCTCAAGATGTTGACTGGTCATAGCTCTGGAGAGTGTGTTTTTTACTTAAGTGGCCATTATTACCAGAATCTGGCAATCTTTCCATGTTCAGATGGGCCCTTTGGGGTTTGGGAGTGGGGTGCAGTTGGCACTGAACCCATCTGCCAGGATATTGGCAATATCCCTGGGAGCAGTATATTTAATACCATCATGTTGTAGCTCAGAGCAGTTCTGGGCATTGCCATTTAGATTCCTCACATAGCTATGGAACGGCTTCCAGTTGTCTTTGACATATTTGGCTATATTATGTTCATAACTAGCTTTGGTGGATGTTATTAGGGATCTCTGCTTCTTACTGTAGCTGGTAAGGGCGTATTTTGCATCCTAGAAATTCCCCCATTTCTGCAACCGTTTCTTCCTTTTGTTGTACAGTATGTTTATGGTAGGGGGCTACCACATTGGCTTCCTTTTCTTGGTGGAGAGCATCTTGGTTCTATATTGGATGTCACGATTCATGCACAAGTGGATGTGCTCATGCAGTGCCTGCATGTATGATTCAGCATTCGCCCTTTCAGTTCCCATCTGCATGGGTGTCATGACGTTAGTCATGTCTGACATGTGTAGCATGACATTGGCTTTGGAAATATGTGCTGCGGAGGTTTCCTTACTGGGATGTGGGGGAGGGATGTTGATGTTAAGGGTGATTATCTCATGGGCAGACATGACCACCAATGGGGTGACCATAGGTGTGGAGTATTGATTTCCCATTTTGGTAATGACCAGGTCTAGGATATTTGAGCCCCTGGGGGGACTATGGGTTACTTGATCCAAGGCATTGGGAATCATGACTTCCAAGAACTGTTGGGCACACATGTTGGCACACAAGTAGTTTTCCCAGTTAATGGCAGGGTAGTGTAAGTTACCCAGTATTACGGTGCTTGCTTCTATCATAATATTTCACAGTATGTTTCAAAAGCTGTAGTGAGTATCATGGGGCATGGTGGGAGATCTGTAGCAAGCTATAGAATTTGGAATGCAGTCTTACCTACTGTTAGTTGCACTGGGGGTATTTCAGACACATTTTGTTGGGCAAGTAGCCTGGTGGTGTGAATATCCTTGGTGAATAGGGACACTCCTCCATCTTTATTGTTTTGGTCCTGGTTTGGTAGCCAACAGCTGTGGTGAGAGATGTACCTGGTATTGCAGGGGTGCTCTCTGGAGCCTTGGATCAGGTCCCTGTTACTGCACAGCTATCAATCTTCTCCATTTTTAGGTGTGCGTAGTGACTATGAATGGCCAAAAATACATTGATCCCTACAAGCACACAACCAAACACCTAACTAGTATATGACACTACAGCATTATGCCGTTATAGTACATGCCATGGAGCTTACTAGGCTAATCTTTTCCTAAAGGTGTATTTCAAAGTGCATAATATCAGCAGCCCTTCCAAAGTAAGGAAATGGATGTTGGAGTGACTGTGAATGGCCTCAGAAGCATCAATCCCTGTACATACAAACAAACAAACACACTTTTATACTTGCCCTGTCTGGGAATAGAACTCCTACCTCGCTAGTATATCACAGTACAGCATTATACAGTTATAGGACGTGCCACAGAAATTATTGGGCTACACCTTCCCCACAGATGTATTTCAAAGTGAATGACATCAGCAGGCTTGCCAAAGTAGGGCAATGGAAGTTGTAGTGACTGTGAATGGCCTCAAAAGCATTGATCCTCACACTGACAAACACACACACACACACACACACACACACACACACACACACACACACACACACACACACACACACACACACACACACACCTTTACACTTGTGATGTCTGGGGTTAGAACTCCTATCTAACTAGTATATCACACTACAGCATTATGCAGTTCTAGCATGCACCATGGAGATTATTGGGCTACTTTTTCTTCAAAGGTGTATTTCAAGATGAATGACATCAGCAACCCTGCCTAAGTAGGGCATTTGAAATTGTAGTGAGTGTGACTGGCCTAAAAAGCATTGATCCCTACACAGACAAACACACACAGTTGCCACATCTGGGATTTGTACTCCTACTTAACTAGTACATCACACTACAACATTATGCAGTCATAAGACGCACCACAGAGATTACTGGGCTACTATTTCCCTAAAGGTGTATTTCAAGGTGAAGACATTAGCAGGCTTGCCATAGTAGGGCAGTGGGAAGTGCAGTGTGTGTGTGTATGGGCCATAACCCATTCATCTAGAGGCAGACACACAACACTCAGGCACACACAGGTTTTTTATTCCACAGGTACATGTATACAGCTGCTAGATGAATACTGACTTGTACAGTCATGTTACACAGTTAGCACAAGCACCACAGACACTATAATGCTGAGGGATACCAGAGGCAAATGTCTACGGTGATTGACATTTACACATCATGTTGTTTTAGCCAACTGGATGTGTGCTGGGTGGGACAGGCCTCATGATGGGAGGCTCTTTGTCACTGTCACTCTATTCCACACATCTATGTATGTGTATTTTTGGCCTATTATAGTGTGTTGTCCTTGGATATATGTGTGTATTCCTATCCAATGTGTGTGCAAAGTATGACTGGTGTGTACTGAGGAGTGTATGCACTCACATCTGTGACTGTCAGATATGTATAGTCCACAGTTGTTGCCAGATATGGGCTTAATTTCTGTACGTGTGTGAGCATGCCCAGTATGACCTTCTGTATTGAATGTGTGAATCCATTCCAGGTAGATTGTACTCCAGTGCAGGGATTTGTGTTCTACACCTACAGCTAGCAATCTGTTTCTGTGGGATATCTGTAGATCGGTTGAAAATATGGGGTCAAAATGGGCAAAGGATAGTGAGTTACTGGAGGTAATTGCATCTGTGCTGCTTCTGCTACATGGTCTTGGTATTAGCAGACATATTCAGACATATGTACTGTCTTACACTGTGATGTTTTATGTCAAGTACTGTCAGGTATACATATTTGCTTGCAGTGCTGTCCTGGGGAACAAAGGGTGAATGCAGCTGTGTCCAGTATTGTGGTCAGCAGCCTACATATTCTTGCACAATCATGCCATTCTGGAGGGAAAGCTGCAAACACTTTCTGCTGGGCTTGTGTAAATGGTTCAGCACCTTGGTACAGTAGTGGCTGAGGATCCCATGCTTGTACATCCATCGACGTGACAGTATGGCAATATCCTGCTGTGGCCATATCTCACAGCTGTACATATTCACTCAGGTTACCCAGAGGCAGGGATCATAATTCTGGACATTACCCCTTCACATTGTGGTTTACGAGCAGGTTTGTAGCCACCCATTCTTGTGTTTGCAGCCAGGGATAGTATGTGCACACGTCTGAGTTTTGGATTTCACACACACTGCATGCCACCCATGCTCCTACTCAAACTCTATTATTCTATCCTCTTCCAAACATTATGCAAACATTATCTGATATGTTCCCTATAGTTATTACCTCATCCCAGCAGTAATTTTGTGTTGGTCCACAGTTCATGCAGTAGGACATGTTGGACATGTTACTGAGATTTGTCCACATAGCCTTGCATTTGGGTTCTGTGGACTGTGTTATGTGTTATTTGGGAGTCCATGACATAACATACATTGGCAATACGGGTGAGACACAGGCCTTTGGCAGGGGACTCTAGTCCATTTGGTAGTGATGCAGGCCATCTGTAGCAGGCCATTGCATTCCATCACTCCTACAGTCCCAGACTACAATACACTATATCCCATGGGGTGAAAGGGTAGGTATGCAAGGTGTTCATGGCAATATGTTCTGTCATTATTGACCGAGTGGTGTGGATGCTGGCAGGGTGCTGCTTACAGCTAGGGACACACCTGCACTGGACACCTGTTCTGCATGCTGCATTCTTTAGCTATTGCCATATAGAGGTGGGGGTCATATTGTACTCATTCCCAACAGCAGGGATAAGACCCGAGTGGTACCTGTGGGTGATGGTGGGGTGAGCTGGATGCATGTGTGCTATGGGCAGGACTTACATCTGACTCACAGATATGCATGGGGCATTCCACTTATGCTGGCTTGTGCAGGGACATCAGCTGTTTCTCAAAACTTCATACCTGTGACCTTTGTGGTCTGCCAGTATTTGGCCAGACAACATTGGTATTCCCTACTACAAGCCCAACTAATGTGCTGCTAACCTTTATGTACAATTCTAAGGGTGTGTCCATTTGACAGTTACATATTATACACTGTCTGTCTGGGGTACTTCCCCCTGTGTACTGCTTGTATGTCTGTGCCCACATTCATGCCATATCCATCTTTCAGATAGTGACACATATTACTTCCATACATTTACTATGACTTAGTGCTGGAATGTGTTTTACTGGGAAGCATTGTTTTTGGCACTGCAGTTGTGAGAACTTGGCCCTGTCATCAGCAGTACTGGCCAATGGCCACCAGGACAAACCTCACCATGCATACATACTGACCACTCTCACACAATATACAACACACATCAACCTAACACACACAGCCCTGCATATTGTACACATGCTGCAATCTATCCTGCTACCTTGGCCAGCTCAGGTAATATGTGCTCCACTGTTATTATATCTACACATACATGTTACTACATTTCTACATAAGATTGGGGGGGGGTACACCTGACTGCTACTACATTTTACATAGGATTGGGGGGTACCCCTCACTTTTACTACATTTCTACATAGGATTGGGGGGCACACCTGACTGTTACTATATTTCTACATAGCATTGGGGGGCACACCTGACACCTGTTCACATTTGCTATGACTGTACTGATATTTCAGGTACTCCATTTCATTCTGTATTCTGATCAGTCCTGCTGACTAGAGGCATATCAGTGTATTACAGGACTTAGCTTTGATTGACCTACATTTCAGTTTCTGACTTCTTACCTTTCAGAACTAACATCCTACTGCCTGACCTGTTGTAGTCTGTCTGTGTAGGTCTGGGGGGATGTTCTCCATAGCCATCAATCAGAGGCCTTAGCACAGCCTTTGTTTGTGTTTGTCTACACCTGTCCTGCAAACTGAGACTGTTGTTGGGTATGTGAGTCTCCGTGACTGGCATGTGTGTGTCCTATGGATACACATGTGGCCCAGCACATTTTCTGCAGTGAGTTTTGTCACCTTGTCTAGTACTGGCTACTTTGGTGACACCAGTATTTGTTCCAGATCTCATGCTGCCACTATAGGTGTCTACTATCTGCTGACATCCCATTCAGCCACCTGATTCCCTTGCATGCTGACATCCATACCATAGATACAAGTAACAACACATAATTCTCCATTCAGCAATTGATATGAAGAGTGACTTACATTGTGGCTGTGCTCATATTGAAGATGGACATAGTACACTTCCTATACATGGATAAGCACAGGTAGTGTCATGTTTAGCATCCCTTTTACTGTATGTGCAAGTTAGAGAGAGGTGTCATTCCCTGGGTTCCTACTGTGTCAGTGTATGTGCTATGTGTTGCCTCTTTGCCATGACCTGGGCATACTGGGCATACCTCCTTCTGCCTACAGGGGCAGGCTCAGGTTGTTCCTCCTCTGTGTCACTCTGTGCCTGTGCAGACCTTAGCAATGGTGAGGGGCTGCATGGCCCTGCCCCGTGCTGTTCATGCTGCAGCTGTTTCCACAGGATCATATTGTGTAGAATAGCACCTATGATGACAATTTGGGTACATGTAGCTGGTGAGTACTGCAAGGCTCCACCAGATGTATCCAGGCACTGGAACCATGACTTGTGCATTCCAAACACACGCTCTATTATGATTCTAGTCTGTGCATGTTCCTCATTATGGAGTTCTTGTTCAGGTGTGTGTGCATTTCTGATGGGTGTCATCAGCCATGGCTTGAGGGCATAACAAGCATCCCCCACTAGGTAGCAGTAAGGGATGTCCCCAATGGCAAATATCTGGTACAGCTGCTTCAGATGCCAGATGTGGGAGTTATGATAGCTTCCAGGACAGCCAGCACACACATTCATTATAATGCCCTGGGCATTGCACACAACCTGGCAGTTGATGGAGGGGAAGCTCTTGCGGTTGATGTAGACCTTACCCTGATCACCGGGTGGTTCTTTGATGCATATGTATGTGCAGTCTATAGCACCCACTACCTCAGGGTATTCTGCTATTTGATGTAAGAGACGCATATTGCTGGCCAATGCCTCACAGCTGTTGTGGAAATATACATGCTCACCGACATGTGCTGACATGGCATCCAGGAACTGGTGGAGTACCCTGGATGCTGATGCCTGTGAGATCCCCATGATATCCTCAATTGGCCTTTGGAAGGTACCTGTGGCTAGTATTCTTAGCAAAAATTCAAAGAAAGCCAGCAGACAGAATCCTGATGAATAAATCCATTTATTGGAGAATAAAATCCATCCAGTAAAGACAGCAAAAGCACACAGACTTCGGCTGGTTAATACCACACAACCTTCTTCAATGTCACCACATTGAAGAAGGCTGTGTGGTATTAACCAGCCGAAACCGGTCTGTGTGCTTTTGCTGTCTTTACTGGATGGATTTTATTCTCCAATAAATGGATTTATTCACCAGGATTCTGTCTGCTGGCTTTCTTTGAATTTTTGCTTACTTACTTCAAGTCGTGCAGTTGCCTCCACGCAGGAAGTTCCCTTTGTACTGTTAGTATTCTTAGGCCATCACATACCTTGGTATCCACTGGTATGGGTTCCTGTCTATTGTTTCTGTGTGTGAGGTGGTGCCGGCACAGCTCAACAATTTGCTGTAGGAGAACCCTATCCACCCTATAGCATTCCACTATCTCCAGCTCATGTATCCCCTGGTAGGTTACCCTGGGTCAGTACACTCTTCTCCTTCTCCTCACTGTGAGTTGGTCGAAAGCATTCTCATCCTCACCACCCTCAGCCTCTTCCACATCTTGATTTATGATAGCTGCTGCAGTCCCTATCATTTTGTTGCTTTTGTTTGGTAAAATTTCCTCGCTTGTGTACACCGGTGATGTAGAGTTTGTGGGAAAAATGAGAGGGAAAGGTGTTTGCAGTTTATAGTGGTGTGCTGGTCTGGGCTGCAGCCTGTGTAATTGTCTGCCTCTGATACATTTCACCTGCCAGCTATGCTAGTTCTCTTTGATTACCTTCCTACTGCTGTTTTCCCCTCCCATTGCCTTCCTCCTGTTTAAGCCCAGAGGCGTGTTGTGCAAACACAGTGCTCATATGTGCACAGAGCTGCTATTTCCTGGTTTACTTTTTTTTTTCTTCTTTAAAACACTGTGCATGGCACACTCACCTGTTTAGGCAATGTAAAGTGTGCTAGGCAGCCTCAGACACACCCCCTTGCTTAGCTCTGCTAAACTCAGGGCAAATTCAACCCACAGGGCTCCATTAAGCTTACAGTATGCCTGACACACCCTTCTATGATGTCAGCTAGCTCTTATGCTTGCACCATGGATTTCCTGCACTGACACGGTTGGGTGCAGGCTAGCCATGAGGAGGGATCTAGGATTCAGTATCATTCCCATCATGTGCATAGGATTGCCTGCTAATTCCTAGTTACAAGTCCCACAAGCTGCTTACTGTGGACCTTTTTCATCACTTTGTAATATATATATATATATATATATATATATATATATATATATATATATATATATATATATATCTCAAACTGGGTCCCCTTCATATGATCGAACTTTCAAAAGAACGACTTTCATATAGCCGAGACCATATGATCGAACATTTGAAAGTTCAAAGGTTTATAACAGAGATCTCAATACAGTGTGGAACAGGAAGATTTCCCTTTTCCACACTGTAGTGCGATCTCGGAGTTGGAATATATAAATAGCAGGGCGGCTGTGGTGTGCAGGGGTGCTTGCCCTCCTGGTAGAACCATTCAGGTAATTTTTTTCTTTTTTTTTTACTTTTTTATTAGATGTTTAAACTTTCAAAACTTTGATCATATGGTCTCAGCCATATGAAAGTCAAATTTTTGAAAGTAGGATCATCTGAAGTAGACCTAGATATATATATATATATATATATATATATATATATATATATATATATATATATACATATATATAGAGAGAGAGAGAGGACAGTGAGCTTTAATATGCATATATATATATATATATATATATATATATATATATATATGTGTGTGTGTATGTGTATATGTGTGTGTGTGTGTGTGTGTGTGTGTGTGTGTGTGTGTGTGTTTATAGATATATAGATAGATATACAAGTCTAGACATCAATTAAAGATTGAATACAAAAGATTAAAAAAAATAAAGCTGAAAGAAAAACTTTTTTTGCATTTGACAGTCTCCCACACCCCCTGCTGCTTATATATATATATATATATATATATATATATATATATATATATATATATATATATATATATATATCAACCCTGAGATGCACTACAGTAAGGAAAGTGCAAATTCCCATTTCCCAGTGTACAGCAATTTTGAGCAACAATATACATGTAAAGTACATAAAGTTAATTTTTGAACTATTTAAAGCAGTCAGACTTTTGCTATTTAATACTTTTATTTTGTATTATTCTTTTATTTTTAATACTTATATTTAATTTGCTATTTTGAGCATTTGACAGGAATATATATATATATATATATATATATATATATATATATATATATATATATATATATAGGTTAAATATATTTATATAATACTATAATTATATAATACTTTAAAAAGTGCATTTTTCTGCCTTTTTTTGTAGTTTGGAGATTCTGTTCCTCTGTAGATTCAGTTTTGTCTGCACATAGTGGCAGCATAATGGGAACCCTGGAGGCAATGATATTCATAGGAAATGTTCATAGGTTAGTACTAGGCTAACTGCCCTTGCAAGCCATTGTAAGCCTAGCCAATTATCTCTTGTGAGACTCAAAATCATGCACTTTGTGTTTGTAAGACAAACACCTTAACCATTAGGCCACCATCCCATGAATCTGAAGAATTGAAGTATGCAAATGGCTGTGAGTGCATTACAAACTAATTTTAATACAAATGTCCCGTCACAAACTTATGATCACCATTTTTCACATTTGATGCAATTATCTGATATTTTTGGTGAAAACATTCCTTTTTTGGGGAACTACATCTCACAATTATTTTCATTTTAGCTCAAGAATAATAAATAAAAAGCAAACAATGACAGAAATCAGACGTGACTTAGAAGTTATTAAGTAATTTAGTTGACATTGTTATGAAGTAGAACTGAAGGAAAAACTAATAAGCTGTACTAAGTAAAAATAATTTTATGAGACTGATAGAATTATTATGTAAATGATCATTAATGATATAGTAAACTTCCAGACACTGGACCCAACTCAATTTGGTTTCATCAAGGCCAGGTCATGCCTACTGAACCTGGTGGACTTCTTTGAGAAGGTCAGCAAAGCAACAGATGAGGGCAAAATTATTCACACTGTCTACCTTGACCAAGCCAAGGCATTTGACACAATACCTCACTCAGGCATTGTTGACAAATTCAAGAGGTTAGGTACAAGTACTTATGCTACCTGGTGGATAGCCAACTGGTTGACAGACAGGACCCAGGAAGCTAGAATTGGGGAGTCCACCTCTACAAAGAGGCCAGTCACAAGTTGAGTCCATCACGGATTGGTTCGGTCCTGGGACCACTCTTCTTTGGCATTTACTTCTCTGAAGTCAATGCTACTGTCAGTGGCCTCTGGCTGAATAAATTTGCAGATGGTTGCAAATTAAGAGCTGTCATTGAATCCCACACTGACACAAATGTTCTCCGGGAAGGGCTAACACAGACAAAAAAAACGGTGTCAGAGCCATGGACTAAAATGAAATGCCAAGAAATGCACAATATTATCCTTCAAGAAGCCATCCATCCCTGGTAACAATCATATGGGCAACACACCCCTTAGAGTTGACCCAGAAGTCAGAGACTTAGGAACCCACATAGACAGTAATCTAGCCTTTGAACATCATATATCTAGAGTAGTGATGAAATCATTCTATGTTGCTCAACTTAAAAACAAAGATATGTCATCAAGGTCAAGGAAATCATAGTTCTACTGTATTCAGCTTTCATCAGACCTATCATTGAGTACATTCCCCCCTTTGGTATGTACCTAACCAGGCATATCCAACAACTGGGATGTCCATAGAAGTTCCTCAATAAAAGAATACAGGGCATAAGTAAAATGTCCTGTGCAGACCGCCTCAAGGTCCTATCCCTGTATTCTGCCTCCTACAGGCTGTTGAGGGGAGATCTATGCCTAGCGTACAGAGAATTGTTAGACCCCATTCTGATGAATATCCTGCATATCTGCAAAACAAATAGCACCAGAATTATCCATTCTAAAGACTTAAACTTTGCTTGTGATATAAATAGGACCAGCTGTAGAGACAGATATGTATCACAGAGACTATCCCATCATCATTAGAAATCATATAATTTCTAACAGGTGGCAGTACACATTTAGGTATGGCTTGCTCAGAGCCATAACTGCTCAGTTCTAGGAAGAATGATACCATCAAAAGTGTTTGGTTTCACAGAAGATGTGCATAAGGGATCTATAAATCATACAGCATGATCTTGTTTGCTGTCCACTGCATTCATTGATTAAATATCTGCTTTCCATCCTACCAGTTTTATAGAAAAGCTACACTATTTTTATTATTACAGCTGGCTAGTAAAGATGTGACATTCATGTAACAATATGGAAGTCCTGCTATATATGACACTTTGTGTTTCACTAAAGGTGTGTGGTCTCCTAAGAATAGCACTCTTGTTTTCTTGTATAAGACAACTGCACACAGACCTGATTAAATAAACAAACTCATGCAATACATCAACTCAAACAACAAAAGGCTTGACAAAATGGAAGACGCTTTAAACAGATATTCAGATGAGATGATATAACTGCAAAACTCATAGGTCAAAATGAAGAAAAGTCTGGCTAAATATGAGACTGCACAGGAAGACATAGTTCAAAAAATTATAGAATTAGAGGACAGAGCATGTAGGGAAACCTGAGATTTTCTACTGTACCAGTGATGCTGGAAGGAACAGACTATATTAATTTTAAGAAAGTGCAAATTACCAACTGGAAGGGTATTCTACAACAGGAATTGTTAATTGAAAGAGTATGTCATGTGTATGCTCCAAACCTGGCTATGAGAAAGCAACCTAGACCTTAAATAGTAAATGTGCAATTTTACCAGCAGAAGGAATTGATTCTGACAAAACTGTGGCAGAAAGACAAAGTACTAAAAGTGGGAGACAGCAGAGTTTTGAGAATGACTACTCATTGTACACCAGGCAGACGAGGAGTAAATTTATTCCATTATTCGGGGAGTATCAAGAAGCAGGCATGAGATTCAAACTGTTGTACTCAGCTATCTTCAAATATTTTTCCCTGGAGGGGAGAAATCATTTTTTGATGAAGTACATTCTAAGGAGGAAATACAAATGCTTGTCCAACAAAAAGTGAGCTGCGCAGCAAAAGGAGATTCTGCTTCTTGTTCTTCTGGTAATAAATATCACAGAGAAACTGTGCCAGTGAAACCTTTTCCAATGTTTCAGTGGAAAATGCTTGAGAGAAGGAAAAAAAATAGCAGTCAACTAGAAGAATCTAGAATGCACTGGAAAGGAAGCAGAGACAGGATTTTGGGAGATGGAGATGAAAAGGAATAAAACCAGCAACTTGGAAATTGAAAATGTCACATGTCTGCCCCATCTTTGGAATAGACTGCCAATTTATGTGAATCACAGCACCTCTATAACACTATTCAAAAGGAACCTGGACGAGTAGATAGGGCACTGTAAATTCCTACCAGGGATAGTGCCCCCAACCCTCCTGGTCATGGACAGTTATTACTAAATACAATCTTGGATATTGACTAGAGTATCATTGGTATTACATTGGGATAAAATGGCTAGGTTTGAAATGACCTCCAGGTTATAGTCTATTAACCTCCTATGATCCTATAGATGTGGGATTACAAAGCAATAGTTATATCTGTAAAACAAGACAGAACAAGAAAATCTGGAAATATTGGACTTTTTTGGACATTGTTAAACTTGTAAGGGACTTTAAAGCATATATCCTACTTCATGTCATTAATGTTCAGAAAACTATTTAAGAGCGGTAAAGGAGGGAGAAGGTTAACTGTAAGTAAAACATTTTTTTCTTAATGGTAATATTTTAATAGTTCAGGATTTTCTTTGCATGCTATAAAGAAATGTTTTCTCAGTTATTTTTAAGTATGATGGGGATACTAGTGTAAATGGGTCCTCCTGTTTTTTTTTCTTTCTTTTTTCTTTATCCCTTCTCCTCTCTTTCTCCTTGTTAAGTTTTAAGAAATTTAGACACTGCAATGTAAAAAAAAGAAGACACAGAAGAAGAAGAAAAAAAATCTAGTTAAAAGAGCATGACAAAAGAAAAAAAATAGTGTGCTTTTTCATTTTTGCATAGGGGAATGACTAGATTAAGGCCTTTAGATTGCTCTAGTAACAAGTTTTAAGAGAATGCAAGTAAATGAAAAATAATATTGAATATTATAAGGCTTTTTCTAGTAAATAAATGTTTGCTTAGCAATTTTGTATCTGGATCTCATGTCTGTAGGAAACAATCTGATAAAAGAGAAATGTCTAGCATATTCTCTCAAAGCATTCAAGTGTTTTCCCAGCTGAGAGAGCTATTAAAGTAAGACAAAACCAGACAGCACTTAGTAGAAGCACAGGTGACACCGTGTGTCTTACCATGGATAACTTTTCTTTTAGGTTACTTCAAGTCTGTGAGTGTGGCTATCAGTTCTGAACATTTGTTCCCATCAGGAGGGTAAAACTTCAATGTTTGAAGATGTATATAGTTTTGTGTGTTATTATTAAGTTAATAGGTTTTAGGGGGGTATTGGAGTGGGGGGGGGTTGTGTTTTTTAAGAGCTTTCAGTAAAACAAAGTTTTGTAAGATGTGACATATGCTTGAATGAATATGACAAGGAAACCACTGTATAAAAGATCAACCTGCTAAACTGTGTATGCATGTAACACAAAAGCTGGAACTAGACATTTTACAAAAAAGCTGTTATATATAAATGGTGGGAATAATAACTTTATAAGACAATGATGCTTTTTGTACTGTCTTTAAACATCAGTGGACTCACAGATAAATGCAAAAAGAAAGATTAGTGAACTATATTAAAAGCGCAAATAGCTATGCTACAGGAGACACACTTGGAAATAACTGAATATGTGAATTTGATAAAGAAAGGTTTTCAGGGTGGTTATTCAGCAGAATACCTGAGGCAAAGGAAAAGAGGAGTACTTATATTAATTGCAAGAGGAGCTCCAATAGTGATAGAAGAGAATAAAAAAGACAATAGTGGTAAATTTGTAGTACTAAGGACCTACTGGCAAGGGAGGGGGATTACATTGACATGTATTTATATTCCACCTAAAACTGCTATAATGGAACTTAAGAAAATTCTGGGAGAAATAATCACTTTTCAGCAAGGAATATTACATATAGGTGGAGAATGGAATTTGATTTGCAACAGTGAAGATGTGTCTGAGGGGTCAGAAGGGCAAATAAAACAAAGGAGGGTAAAGTTTTGAAGAAATGTATGAAAATATTTGACATGGAATATGTGAATTCAGTACTAGGAGTACAGAGTGAATTTAAATGTTATTCCCCAATATATAAAAACTTGACTAGGCTAGATCGAATTTACATTCCACAGGAACGTGTGCATTTAATTGAAGATCTTGATATGCACCTAATAACTATTTCAGATTATATGCCAATAATAACTAAAATAAAAAACACAATGTAATGAAATAGAAAGAGAAACTGGTGCTTTACCACCTATCTGTTGAAAAGAGAGGAATTTAAGGAATGGGTAGTGGAAATTATTCAGGAGCTATTAGAGAAGATAGAAATTTCTTCTGAAAATATAGCTATTGAGTGGAATAAAACTAAAGTGGAGTTTTAAAATAAGGTAGAAATAAAAGAAAGGAAGATATGGCTAAGAAGAAACAAGAATATTATTTAGAGAGACACTCAAATGTTAAAGTATTGCAAAATAGGCCCAATGAACAAGAAGAGGAGCAACTACAGAATGCTAAACAGAAAATAAGGGAATAGCTGTATAATATTCATGAATTTAGAAAGATTGCTGTTAAGCAACTGTTTTTTGGTAATAAGTCTAAAGCACAAACACTGTTAGCACAATGACTCAGACAACAGAATGTAGAAAGAGCTGTTGCAGCCTATAACAAAGAAGGTAACAAGAGAACCTGTAGAAGTATTAGAAATATTTTGGAAATTTTATGAAAGTCTGTATAAAACAGAGAACTGTGGAAATCAAGAAAATGTACAAATGGAAATGTTTATGGAATAATTAAATATGCCAAGGTTAGAGGTAGATGAGGCTCAATCACTAAAATTTAGGACAGGAAGAGACGAGATAAAAATATTGATGTAAAACCAATCTACATGAATGTCCCTAGGAATAGATGGTATTCCTGCAGAAGTTTGAAAGTTAGGAGGGAAAAACTGATAAATATATGGAAGGTTTTGTTTAACAGTATTTTTCAAGGAGAAGAGGTACCAACATCCTAGAAGAAAGATGTGGTAGCTGTAATGCCTAAAGAGGGTAAAGATCCATCATATCCAGCTTCATACAGGCCCATTTCAGTACTAAACCATGATTATAAAGTAATTATGTCTACAATGGCTAAGGGAATGGCAAAATTGATAGATATGGATCAATGTAGTTTGTGGAGGGACAGCAAGCAGTTGACAACATTAACAGAACAGTGATGATCCAAAGGGAAGCAGAATATAAGAAAATACCACTGTTGTTGGTGGGTCTGGATACAGGAAACACATTTGACAGAGTAAGATGGAACTTTATGAGAAGGGCAATGGAAGCCTTTGCATTCCATGATAAAATTATAAGGTTGATTAGGAGGATATATTAGGAATCAGAGTCAAAAATTAAAGTGGGCAGGTTCACCTCTGATAATATCTGCTTGAGCAGGGGTGTCCTCTTTCACCTTTATTATTTGCATTATATTTAGAACCACTGGCAAAGAAAATAATGGACTCAGAAATTCAAGGATATAATTGGTATGGTAGTCAAGAAAAGCTGGCTCTATTTGGAGATGATATTATTTTATACCTGATAAAACCAGAAAAGGACATTACAGTGTTGTGGAACATTTTGAGACAGTCTCAGATCTTTTTGGGATACGCTAAAACAAAAGCAATAGTGGTAAATGATGTACCCACACACAAATCAGTTTAGCAATGTTCATATTTATGGGGAAATGATAAAATTAAGTATTTAGGAGTATGGATCAAACATGATTCTGGCGTGGCAGCTAAGGATATGTGAGAAGAGACTAAACAAAAGATAATACAAAAACTGAGCTGGAAGCTCTGTTATATGGATATGGATAGTGAGATAAAAGCAGTTAAAATGCTTTTAGTCCCTTTAGTCTTATACAAAGGTCAGGTATATTTTTATCAACTGGAGGAGAAGTTGTGGATAGCAATTAATAAAGAGCCAAAGGATTTTTTCTAGGAAGAGAGGGTGGCAAGAGTTAAGTGAGATAAACTGGTTCTTCCAATAGAACAAGACAGATTGGGATTGCCTGATTTGAAGGGGTACTTCAGAGCTACACAGTTAAGGCTCCTACACATAGCACAAGCAGAAAGCTATAATTAATAATGGAAAGGGATGATGATGAAACAGGGGAAGCTCAAGAAACAAGGTGAGACTGAGATTGTGGATGCAGACCTTTAAGGAGAATAATGCAATCATGCAGAATATCATAGCCATAAAGTAGCAGGATATATTGTAAGAACTAAGCCAACATGGGAATGGAGAAAGGAGATTCTGCCAATAGGAATGATTGCAATTAGGGGTATAGACAATAGAGAAGAAGGGGCTGGAATTTATTGGAGAAAACTGGCAAAGGAACCAAGGTATTGGTGGCAAATAACTAGAGAGGGAAAGGTAATAGAATGGGAAAATGCCAAGAATTTATTGGACTGCAGGTTAGAGATTGCCTTCTCTATCAAGGATCGTTATCAGAGTATAGGAAAGAGAAAGAAATATGGAGTCCTAAATGAAAGACCAGCACTTGTAGAGCTTTTAGTAGAATCTAGAATAGAAGCTGTTGTTTAAAAGGAATAATTAGTAGACCATACAAATATTGCATGATAACTATAAGAATCAGCCAGAGGAGGTTAGAAAGGATTGGGAAGAGAGACTGGATAAGCAATTCACAAAGAAATAATGGGGGGATATATGTTTGTCTCCCAAATATGCAATAAAAATCTAGAAGATTTAGGATGTTTGCTTTGAAATGTTTTGCATAGATATTTT
This sequence comes from Protopterus annectens, assembly GCF_019279795.1. Lineage (NCBI taxonomy): Eukaryota > Metazoa > Chordata > Ceratodontiformes > Protopteridae > Protopterus > Protopterus annectens. The sequence continues at coordinate 1,844,352,952 of NC_056739.1, forward strand.
TATACCCCAAGGAGACTCCCGATAATTTTTCCTCTGGTAGACAGCAAATGTTGGAGGTGTGATGGAGAAAGAAAGGGGTAATTGGGAACATATTTTCTGTGAGTATAATGAGTTGACGGACTTTAAATATTCCATGCAGACTGTTCTATCAGAGATACTGGGTGAGCAAATTAGTGTAACTAGGGAAATTATTTTTCTGAGCTAAGATACAAAAGTGGAATTGCCTAGACATAGTAAGACCTTTCTGTGTCTAATTATGGTGGCTGCCAAAAAAGCAATTACTAGAAAATGGAAATCAAAGTCTAGACTAACTGTATTAGAAGTAGTAAATATAGTAATAGAGATAAAACAACTGGAGATTGGATCTTTAGAAAAGGGTAGGAGCAAATTGCATAGGAAAAATGGGAACTGTGGGAACAATACATATGGGGCGGAATGAGGATTAAAAGAAGGCAGAATTTGAATGAGCTGTAAATGTTTGATTGACAATGATTGGGTAAATTATAAGTGATGTATAATGTTTACAACTAAAATTATATTGATACAATCTATGATGTAAAATGTTTGCAGCTAAGACTACGTCGATATGGTTTGTTTTCATTATATAAATGCATGATTGCTTATGTCATAAGTGATACTTTAATAAAGATGCCTCTTGTTAAAAAAATAGAAAGCAATGCCCAGCTTTCAAAAGGTCATCCAACAATGATATGAATGCCATGTTCACAAATTAAGAAAAGTAAATGTAAACAAAAGTGCAGTAAAGAATAATGCATTCAAAAGCATTTAATGAAGAATTTACACAAACCAACTCAATATGAGAAAGAGTGAGAGAGAGAGAGAGAGAGAGAGAGAGAGAGAAAAAACTAAAAAAAAAACAAACCAAACAAAACAAGGAAGACATAAACTGGAGCACAGAAGAAAGCATAAAAATAAAACAGGTATGATAAACATGAAAGCATGTAATTGAATGTAGTACTTGGTCTGTAATAATGAGATAGATGAGTCTGAAAGAATTATATGTGCCAAGACTTGCTGTAATGATGTCCTGCTGAACAACTGTTATGGACATAGCATCTGTCTCTGTCTGTAGTGGGCCATACCTGTCAAGTGCAGATCTTCACAGAATGTCAAGATTTACCCATCATAGTGTTTGGTCTGTTCCTCTAACATCTGTATTATTCTGGCAAATAGCTGAGGATGGAATTCATGAAGTAATGACAAGCACTTGAGTTTCAGACCCCCACCACCTTCAGAACAGTCATGGTAATGGAAAATGTATTATACTATAAACTTCCTAGGTTTGTAATAGGCATATTTAAGACCTGTCCCTATGTACCCCCCCTAATTATAGGCTTTGTCCAGATGTGATGCTCTAAGAGGTGGAGAGCTAGGGTCACAGCTGAGGAGCCTGACTCACACTGGGAAAGGACAGCTCACATATGGCAACCACTAGAGTGTCTGTCAAACAGTCATGACTGTGCCACTGCTAGGCCAATTAATGGGATGTTGTCCATATCCATATGTTACCTGTGAATATAAGTATTATACATGCTTGTATTGTAAATCTAAGATACCTATATAGAGCATGTGCATAGTAAAGTACTGTTGCAGATGTGTGTGTTAAATTGCATGTGGTATATTGAATTAATAACATTCAACTGTACAGTGTTCTGCCAGACAATAGTCACAGTTGTGACTGATATCTGTAGTCACATACACATATACTTGTGTTATGTCAGCTATATTAATACGTTATCAATATTGTTTTCCCTGTAGTCAGCCATTGATGTGGACCATTGTCCAGAAGTCCTGGTATTACAGGTTGAGAAGTATGATTGAGCTGCAAGACTGTAAATACAGTGTGCCATACTAACATAGAACACAAATGTATACCAGGTATCCCCTGAGCATGTGTATGTATACATATGTTCAGTGGAAAGGCATAAAAGTAATAACATGGGTTACAAGCAATCCGGTAAATAGGTTGTGCATGTTGCACATGTGTGTAATATCAGTGTCACTGCATACAACAAAATGAAATGTGTACAGCTACTGATTATTGCATTGCCATGACACTGATATGGGTACTACAGTAGGCATGATTATCAGTTAGTAATGAGAGAAGTGTATAACTGTGTATGAGCCACTGTCCATGCCTACCACTAACAGCTATATCAACACCCATATACACTGGATATCCAAAGTGTACACACCCCTGTTGGAATGCCAGGTTTGTGTCCTGTATGCCAATGAAACCACAGAAAATAATTTCAAAATGTTTCTCACCTCAAATGTGACCCATAACCTGTACAATTCTATTGAAAAAGAAACAAGGCTGTTTCAAGGAAGGTGAGCAACCGTTGCCAAGTGAAGATGTGTCATGATGTTAGAGTACAAACCAAGACAAACTGATGTTGTAATCATCACAGCAGGTATTTACACAACATATCAGTTTAAGGGTGTGCACACACATTCACCTGGCTTACTGTACTGAGTATTATTTTCCATATGTTTTCCCAGAACAGATTATTATGTTTTCAATTGAATTGAGCAGGCTATAGTCACATTACAGGCGGGGATTGTGTTGAAATGAACTTTGGTGGGGTCATGTTTAAATTGCACAAATATCAGGCATTGTAACAGGGGTGTGTGCACTTTATATCCACTGTAACTATATGGAATCAGCAGTACCTGACCTGTACAACCAACCTCCACCAATGATAGAGTAATCACCCTTGGTGGGCAGCAGAAATACATAAAGCAAATAATAGGTTGTCATAGTGACTGTACAGGGACACATAGGTGCAGACCACAACTAGGAAGCAAGTCCACCTCTATCTGAGCAAGCATGTAGGTTCACAGGTGACTATGATTATAAATCAGACATATCCACACCACCAAGGCCAATTGCAACAATGTCTCTACATATGTAGTCAGTCTCAGAGGCAGTAACACAATTCAACCTGTACTGGGAGTAAAGCACACCTCATAAATACATGCCATAGATACAGGTAACCTACATCAGACAGGTTAGTTGGGAACAGTGCCACCCTGTCCACAAAATGTGTTCAGGGGGATATGCACATCAACCACACTCCTGCCCTCATCAATGGTGAGCATGTACATAATGCCTACAGATGGCAACAACAGCAAGTCACCATGGGGCATGAGAACATCACAGTTTGCCTCCAACATGAACTCAAGCATGTGCTCACAGCTACATCACACACTACAGTCAAACACAGACTTGCCACCATCCACACACCATCCACACGGAAGATGACCACTGTCATCCTTCTACACAGAAATGAATGGAGAATAGAGAATTATACAGTTAAGTGTCTAACATTTGGGGAACTACACAGGTCAGGGCCAGGAGTGTAATACAAGATGCCAAAGCCATGACAGCTTACAGGGTTATGATATACTGTGTATTATTTGCAAGTAATATCCACTGTTGATGTGCAAGTGGACAACCGTATGAGGTCCTGTGATCTTTTTTCCTGTTTATGTCTTCCAAGTAATATGCAACGTCCACGGCTGCCAGCATTCACCAACACAGAGAATGCCACCATAATACAATATGACATACAGCATTACAATTCAGCCGCAGAGGCCAGGATCTGCAGGAGAGGACTGCCCCATGGAACGAGCTCATCCACAGGGTAAACAATATTGGCCTGCACAGCCGAAATTATGAACAGCTGTGGCATCATTGCACTGATCTCATCTGCCGCACCCGTCAGTGGGCAGCTGCCATTGCAAGGGACTGGTTGCCACAGGTAGGGGTTAAGCCATCCAGCCCCCACTGACACACACTGAGGAGTACCTCACCAGGCTTGGGGGCACACACCTGCCGGACAAGCCATGAAGCCAAAGACAACATTGTGGAGGTGGGTGCCACCCACACAATGGATGAGGAGTGTGCAAGTAAGGCCCCAGTGCACATTACAAGAACACTGTTGCTTATCCATTTTTATCTGTAAGGTATCTACATGCATATGTCAGATAAGATAGTCTGTTGCTGGAGTGTAGTAATGCACAGATGTGTATACTCCTTAGTGTTGGGGTTTGTACTGTTGATGTACTGAAATGCTGCTTCCATCCTGTACCAATGCCACAGGTGTGGCTACTGACATTAATTCTCTCCCACAACTATTTGGGTCCCTCTGGTATACAACTGGGACAGCAGCCTATAGCTGGTGAGTATGGAGTTGTTTTGATCAGGTTTGCCAATACACCAGCCATGTTAAGGTCATGCTATTTGCCATGCACACATTTAACACACCTACCCATAATGCATGCTGTACATGTTAATTTTTGTTAGTGTTAACTGCACTGCATCACAGTGGTCACCATGGTGGCATATCTGAAGGGTATGTAAGATTCCTGCTTTATACCTCACAACCTGTCAGTGCAAGATGTGTGGACAGAGATAAACAAAATAGTGAGACAAATGGCCTATAGTAGGGATATGTATGAAACATTACCCTTATACAGTGGATACAACAGTGTATACACCACTATTACAATGGCAACTGTTCCTGATATGTACAATGGCAGACAACACTAACACATTCCACACCTTTTACAACCTGTAATGTGATCCTAACATGAGCAATGAATGTGCAATATAGAATTCTCAGTTAGGACAACAAATATGGGGTATACAAACCTTACACAACACTGGAAGCATATGTGTGCACACGCTCCCAATACCATATTGTGGAGGCAGCTTGTGATGTTCTGACAGCATTCACTTTTTTTGAGTACACACCTGCCATCAAGTACAGGGCCTCAATATCACACCAAGTAATGGTCTGCTGTCCATGAAGTATGTCCATGACATTTGCCCATTCACCTGCAATAGAGGCAGCCATGGGTTGCACACATCTTACAAAGCATGAAATGGATCCCATATCTGAAAGGTACCAATCAGGAGAGGGACAAGTAACCTTACCTCACCATTGCATATACCATGGCAAACAGTGAAGACAGTGATCTAGAGGTATATTAAATATGGGACAACAGTGATGTAGAAAAAAAAACTGATGACAAAACATGTTGCAAACTGGTCATGGAGGCTACCCAGAGACATGCAGCAACACTGAGGGAGTTGCAGGAATGTCTAGCAAGTACTGCCTGTGTAATACCTGTGTCGACAATTGCCTGGATTCTGCATAAGTGTGGCATATGGGGTAGGGTAATCAGATGGAAAATTTGTCCCACATGAAACATCATCCAGGGCCACGTACAGGTAGCATAAGCATAACATCAAGTCTCCAAAGGCATGTGTTGTAATGTGTAATGGTGTCATGAGACCAAAGCTCAAACCTACAGGCAGTATTCTTAAAGATACTTGTGGTGTACAAGCAACACCTCACTCCACCTCAGGACCACCATCCCCAACTTTTAGCTTGCTGGTGCCAGTGTACACCTTTAGGGTTGCTTTTCATTAGCTGGAACTAGGCTAGTAGACATGGTAGGTGGAATTTGGAACATTGCAAAATAACACTCATGTGTGGCCCATAGTTGTCAGGCATCTGCAATAAGGCTAAGGAGGGGTGTCAGCTTCAAACACAACAATGAACTGAAGCATACATCCAAAGCTAGCTAACAATGGCTGTATCTGAAAACAGTCAATGTTATGAATTGCGCCAGACATAACCCAGACTCTATAGCAATAGTGAAGCCACTGTGTGACCTCCAAGGGCTATGCAAATGAGCTGACCTTGCAATCTGGCAGAGTTTGGGGACCTTTGTAGGCCAGACAAACCAAATAATGCCAAGTAAAAATAGGCCATGCTAGTATTCCCCTTCCAGGAATAGTGACTGCTGTAGTTCACTTAACAGGTGCTTCAACAAACCATTGTTTTAAGGATGTGCACACTTATGCAAGCCACACATTGTATGCATCTCATTCAGCATCTCCATGACTAACACATTTGTTTGATACTGCATTGGATTGCACAGGTCATATGCCACATATCAGGTGTGTGTAATGTTATCAAACACAGTATTGTGGCCCCATTGCATATCATAGAAGAGGCTGGCATGTCAACAGGGGTGTGTACACTCCTCACATCCACATTGAGCTTTGAAGGTTGTCGGTGTAACCGGATTTTATTGCACATACATGCACTGCTGATGATGAGATCAGCAAATCAAAGGTCAGGCATTAATTATTGACATCAGGTCTCATATCATCCCAGTTGTGTGTCAGACAAACACATAAGAGTTGTGAGCAACAGAGCAAACATAACTGCCAGACATCTGCACATTCAGCAATGGTCTGTACACTTGTGAGGTATGGTGCACAGTACATGCCAATGTGCTTTACAGGTGCACAGCAATGATATGTATGTGGGTGCAGTGTGTTCCATGGGAAGGGGCATCACCTACTAACACAACTCATGCATCACAGAGATGTATATTATTGGTAACAAGGATTATGAATGACTGCAGTGCATGCTGCTGAGTGCCATATGTCATGCATGTCAACTGTTGGGTAATGAGGAGGTCTGTGTAATATCTTTGTGCCACCTCACCTGTAAGTGTGTGTGTGTGTGTATCCCAGCTGAAAATCGAACCAGGCCACTTTCAGAAGTGATAATTCTATCCACTGAACTGTGTTGTCCCATACAGATATAAATATGTGTGTGTGTGTGTGTGTGTGTGTGTGTGTGTGTGTGTGTGTGTGTGTGTGTGTGTGTGTGTGTGTGTGTGTGTGTGTGTGTGTGTGTGTGTGTGTGTGTGTGTGTGTGTGTGTGTGTGTGTGTGTGTGCATGTTTGTGTGTAGAAGTAAACCATAACATACAGGTCTTAATTTAAATTTCTTGTCTGCCCCTCACAGGTGGCAAAGTGGGTCAGGGCCCCTCCTGCAGGCAAACTGATGTTAGTGTCCATACGGACTCTGACAATAATGATAGGCATAGTGAGGCACAGGCAGGGTTGTCAGGGGCTGAATCTGTGCCATTGGTTGGTATCCCAATTTTATCCACCCCATCCTCGCACACAGTCACAATGCCCAGACATACCCCATCACCAGTGGCCATAGATGAGAGACAGTTGGTGGGTAGTGGCATGGGACAGGAAAGTGTGGTGACTACAGCAAGTGTGTCTGTACACAGCAGCCATAGCCAGATGACTCGTGAGGTCCCACACAGGCAGATGAACAGGGGTGCTCGTAGGAGGGCTGTTGGCCATCATGCCCCTGGCAGAAGTGCCACAGCAGGTGTCACCAGACACATGTTTCAGGCCATCATGGAGGCACAGGCACATATGGAATGTTACACCAGAAATAGGCTGAGGCTCTAAAGGGCTACTCTTCCTGCTGTACATGACTACATCCGTGATCGTGCAGATGCCCACTATTATTTTGCAGAGGTCACAGATAGATAGTTGAGTGAGATGGTGGGAATCCTCAACTGTATGGTGTCTGTGGTAGAACATGTGGTGGGAGTAGGGCATCGGCCACATGGACGTAGGTCAGCAACACCAATAGGTGGAGATCTACGTGGACGTGCAACATCTCACTCCCACTCCTGCAGTGGCAGTACCAGCACTACAAGGGGGGTGCTGTCCACACCACAATGGAGCAGGCCATGTGCACATGGTCCTTGCTGGTCCCAACAGGGATGCAGATCCAGCAGACAATTTTCATCATCAGTGGTGAGTACCATATCTTGGCTTCTGCCTGATGGTGCCAGTGCAACCCCTGGCAGGCTCAGTTCCCATGTCTGTGGTCGGACACAGTGAACTGTACACCCTGCCATTTATGGTCCGCAGCTGTCCAACATAACCCTGTATAGGGCAGCCACATGGCAGAATTGTGTGCATCCATACACACACACACATCACCATCACAGCTAGGTCACCGCCATACCTCCACACACCATGTCTGCACAGGCCATTTAATAAACAAACCCCTAACCCACACACATGATGTCAACCAAGCGGCTCAGCCTAGGTCTCTGACAAACCCACACCACACCCTGTGCATATGATGATACCTGTGCCACATCCCTGTCATCCATACCATCGATGCAGGGACATGCTAATATGGCTCTGATGCACAAGGTGAATGTACTAAAGTTTAGCAATGTAATGCTGTTTAAAGTGTTGTCAGCTGGAATGTTTAATGCTTACATGTCAGGGTGTGTAGCTGTCCATCCATGATGCATTATTGCTGTTATTAATACTGACTGAATGTGGTCTCCATAATGTATTCTGTTTGTGTTCTAGGTGTCTGTGTGTCAGGAGGATGTTGGTCTGCTGTCCTTACCTAAGGGGTGTAGCACTGTGGTAACACATTGACTGTGTCATATCCTGGGTACAGCTGAACACAAGTAACAGGTCTGTATAACAACAGCGCGCTCGAGAGACTTGAACCTCAGCACTGAAATAAATAGGTCATGCTGGAGGGACAGATTCATAACCCAGAGGCTCCCTTCACTCTGGAATAAAATCCCAGTCCAGGTTAGGCAGAGTCCCTCATTGACTCTCTTCAAGAGGAATCTTGATGAGTGGATGGGAGATCGTAGGTTTAGCCCGGGTATCACTTCTGTGTCACTGTTCAACAGAGGCACAGTATACTAACCTCGAAAAAGGGCATAGCAAAATTAATTTAAAATGGGTGGCAAAAGCCAAACACACTCTGGCTAGGCTTATAAATGCCCTAGGGCAGATAGCCTAGTATGAACCTATGAACCTATGAACCTAAGTCATCCACCCCTCAATGGAACTCCAGAAGACAGGAAACAGTAGATGGGCTTAACACAGTTTTAATGCAGTAAGAAAGCACAGCACATTAACGATACTCCTTTAAAATATGTTTTCATCCTCAACTTCATCAGATACAACTAACAAACTAAATTACATGCCTTAATTACTTCAATTCAATATAAATTCACCAATAAAAGCAGTGCATCACTAAAATTAACATAGGCTTTACCCACAATCCTTTTCACCCCCACTAACATAAATAACTTCATTTACAACAACAATTCTAAACTTTAAATTAGATCTAAAACTCACAACGGCTTCACATTTAAAATAACTACGGAATCTCACTGTGCCTATATAGTGCAAGATATACTAGTTCAGTATTCATAATGAAAGGGCATTGCGCACATCTCCCACTAGACTTTAAAACCCCTTTTAAATGTGTCTATAGGAAGGGAACAAGTATAAAAATGTTTTGGAAGGATACTATGACTTTAAGGGGGGTGGAACCCGAAAAAAGAAAGGGACATTCAAATGTGGGAGATGTGCGCAATGCCCTTTCATTAGGAATACTGAACTCGTCCACCTGGATTTCAGAAATAGAACCCTCATGGCAAGGAGCTATAGTAATTGTGAGACCAGCGGGGTTGTATATCTTGCCTTACGTGAGTGCAAGGCATTTTATGTAGGAAAAACCGAGACGAAGCTGAAAAGGAGAGTATATGAACATTTGAATGCCTTAAGTAATAGAAATGTTAATAATGCACTATATAGGCACAGTATAGAATGTGGAAAAGGTAAGTTTAGTTTTTTTTGTACTTGAGGAGATCCCAAAGGATATGAGGGGTGGTATTGGCAGATTTATTTAGAAGCCAGTAGGTTCCCTGGACTAAATGATGGTTTATCCCTGGCCCAATTTAAAGCTGAGAGCGGCAAGATTATAACATTTACAAAAAAGTATACAAATGTGGCATTTGATTGCATTCAGTCCTTGCATAGTGAGATTCTGTAGTTATTTTAAATGTGAAGTAGTTATGAGTTTTAGATCCAATAGAGGACACATTAATACATTTTTATAAATTTTATAAACTTATATATCAAATTTTTTATGATTTTATTACCCTTAAGGAAAGATGCTGTTTTAACATTTATTGATGCAAGCAGTTACATTGTTTATTTTACATTATGAATCGTATTAAAAAGAACTTTTAAAGTGTAGAATTGTTGTTGTAAATTAAGTTATTTACGCTAGTGGAGGTGAAAAGGATTGTGGGTAAAGTCTATAGCATGTTAATTTTAGTGATGCACTGTTTTTATTGGTGAATTTGTATTTAATTGAAGTATTTAAGGCATGGCATTTAGTTTGTTAGTTGTATCTGATGAAGTTGAGGACGAAAAATCTATTTTCAAGGAGTATCGTTAATGTGTTGTGCTTTCTTACTGCATTAAAACTGTGTTAAGCCCATCTACTTTTTCCTGTCTTCTGGAGTTCCATTGAAGTGTGGATAATTGTTTTCTAAGCTACAACTGCACCTTTTTCTCCTTCATTGTGGTTATAAGGTCTGTATAACAGTCACTGCATGTGCCAGATGGCTGATAGGTTTGAGGGGTGTATACAGGTGAGTGTGTGGTGGCTGATGTAAGCAGCTCTTCTACAGTGGACAATCGTAAGTGTACTGGGTGGCACACACCAAATGTTTGTGAATAACATGCACACACAGACATTTGTGTTGATGCAATACACAGAGAATACTGTTCACATGAATGCACTTCATTTTGCAGAGAACTCATTTTGGCCTATGTAATTCCACCAAGACCAAATTGCCGAAACATCACATCAGTACATAATCAGTCTGCCAAATTTAATTTAATTGAAAATGGTACTGGCAGGGTATATGTCCTTTTTTTCCAATGTAGTGCAATCCTGGAGTTGTTATACATAGTTGTGCTGGTGTAGGGAGCACAGCCCCCCACTTTGGAGGATGTGAGGTGGTGAAAAACCACACATAGTGTGATTAACAACTACTTAACCTCTTAACATAAACTGGACAGTATAACAGAACACTAAGTGGGGGGATATGCACAACAAAACCCCTAATGTGGGTGGCTGTGCCCACAACAACCACACCCAACTATATATACCAACTCTAGTATTGCTGTACAGCTGTGCACTGGGGAAAAGGGCATTTACACATCCACTACTAGTTTTTATGGAATGAATTTCCACAAGATGATTGCTTTGCAATGTTACCTTTTGCCAGAGAGTTCTTGGACAAATGATCTCCTGTGAAATATATTTTCTGCAAACTGAAGTAGATCTCTTCACATATACACACACTTACTTGGCAACACTGAGATTAGAACCCCTACCTAGGTACTTATTGCTACTAATGTGTCTAGCCTTAATTGCACATGCCACAGAGCTTGTAGGATGAGGTGTGTCCCGAGCTTCCTGTAAAGTGAACATCACCAGGCCTTGTACAGTATAGTAATGGGGGATGTACTGGGTGTTAATGGACAATACATAGTATAACATACTGATATATACACATTGACAAACACATACAGTCATAAACACATTTGACAGACCTACATTTAGCAGTGCTGACTACCTTCTCGGTGAGTCCATACTGTTACAGAGTTTTTGCACACAGCACATGCATTATTGGAATGAAGAGTGTTATCAGTTACCTGTATGGTTGATGGTGATAGCGGTCCTCATACAGTGGACCTTGGGACATGTACTGGGGGTACCATGGTGTAAAGACAGTATACCCAGCACCCCCACCCCACACTGGATAGTGTACTCACTGAAACCCATGATAATGCTCTGACATACCCACAATCACACATTTACCAGGACTGCAATACAAACCCTTGTCTATCTAATTATTGCTACTACAGGGATATGCATTTATTGCACATGCCACGGGGATAGTAGGGTGAGGGTTTTGTCATGGGTCTCCTAATGTCAGCAACATCACCATCACTTATAATGTATGGCAAGGTTTACTGTATTTCGAGAATGAGGACTCAAAATGCTGTCTCCTACAAATATACACACACATACTCACATTTGCCAGGACTCAGAGGGTAACCCATGCCTATCTGCCCATTTGTAGAACAGTGTTATGCTGGTACTGTAAGCTCCAGGTAGCCCATAGGGTGAAGAGAATCACAAGGTAAATTTAATGTGAATTACAGCAGCATCCCTTTCTAAGTATAGCAATGGGGGGTGCAGTGGGTGAGAAGGCCCTCAGAATATTTTCAACTTCAAGTGTACAAACACACAAACACTGTTATACTCAGTAATGCACACAGACACATTTGTCAGTACTGAGGTCCATAGCTGCAGGTGTTCCTAGGTGTGTACCAGGATAATGTCCATGGAGAGATGAGAAGAGTAGGGCATGTGACTACACTGGTATCATGCCATCTGACATTTGTCAGCAGGCCATCTCTCAACTACTGCCACTTGAGTGATCCCTATGGTGACAGTTAAATTCAACATCCACTCATCTGGTTTTCTCTTAAACTGACCCAGTGAGGTGCTCTAACTGACATGTATGCAACATATATTGCATAACATGGCCAGTATCTGGGTTAGGGACCTATACCCAAACATGTTCTGTTGACTGTGGTAGTCTGATTGAGGTATTGATGGCATGTGGTGCATACAGAGTGGGGGTTCCTAGTTGTGGCATCCATAACACAGCTGGGCAGACATGTCAGTGTCAGTCAATCAGAGATTGCCTGTAAGCAGCCAAGATGAATACCTGACATCTGCACATCGGTACTTAGGACAGACAGAAAGTAGACAGCCAACAGGTTA
>NC_056739.1:1844370510-1844423010 GCF_019279795.1 Protopterus annectens
TTCACCCATTAACCTGGAGCACTTGTCCATTCTGAGGCACTGTTGCAACTGCCTCATGTACATAGACAACCCTCCCCTCTAATCTCCAAACATTCAGACCTGTGAGGGTTACCCATATATCACCCATTGTGGACATATGCACTCTCCAGCAAAGACTGGACTAGCAGGTCATGAGGATATGTTCAACACTTGCACCGCACCATGTGGAACACGTAGCTCACCATGACACCCACTTTGACAGCCATGAAATACAGTGAAAAGCTACACACCCACCTTCCTAGAGGCACTCAATTGACTTTTACCCAAACAGCACAGACCAGCAAGACAGACACCCACTCAGACACCATGACATGGCACATGCCAAGGGATATATACTTAATCTACATAGTGTGCCTCTCAACCTAAGCTCCTAAAGTTAACTACCTTGAACAATACAGTGATCATGGGCAACTCAATACTGAGGCACACACATATCCCACTCACTAAGTTGAATATGGAGCAGGTAACAGACAAATATCTATCACATGCCAGCATCCAACACATGATACAGTCAGTCATGGCCCTCCACAGCAATTACTGGTATCACTCTGCATTCATGTTGGAGTGAATGACTTGACAAGAGACATGGTTGAACTCTCTGATTATGTGGTCCAGGCAGGTGTGACAGTAGCCCTGAGCAGTGTACTGCTGTCACCCAGAATGATGTTGCAGTACTAGCAACAGATTGACTGCAATATTGGTTTACATATTATGTGTCATTCTCAGGGGATCCAGTATCTCTTTGCTTGGGATGACATGATTGGCAAAAAGCAATGACCTGCCACAGATGTCTTACATCCGTCACTGCTAGATTTCCAGATACTGGCCAAGTGTCTTGCCATCCCTATGATGCCTTATTAGGCAGTGTTCCTGATGTTATTACCACCATAACAGCTACACATGTATTCAATCTGAGGGTCATGCTGCTCAACAGCAGACATTTAACTGTCAGGATGCAGTCATTCAGAGTAGTCGTTGGAGTGGAGGGCACATGTCTGCTGTAATGCAGAGGTGGTTCACAGCAGCAGACAGCAGACCTGCAGTATCAGGTTATGACACATTCCACATCTGTCAGGCCCCAAACATGGACCATACCACACCTCCACAGGTAAAACTGCCTTGGGGTAATAGTGCAATCCAGACCATAGCCTGCTATGGATCCACATCTATGTCCCTAGACTGTCAATGTACATTCCTCAACACCCTGCCATCTATGATGGTCCAACACAGCACTGACATAGTATGAGTCATTAACTACCCCTCCATCACCTGGGGAAAGTGGCCAAGCACCACTACAGTGGCCCAACACTTTTGGGAGTCATCATTTCCATTGCCCTGGACCATACTGACCCCAAGTAGAGGATGCAACAACCTTGACCTGTGTTGACTACTTAGACATGGGAGTATTGCTCATCCACAGATGTTAATCCCTACATGGTAAGATTCACACAGGCTGTAATCAACATGGAACTCAACATATCATCCACCCCCCACAAAGGTAACCACCTTGAAAAACCTCTCCAAAGCTGGCTTTGCAGCCATGAAAACAGGGGTGGATGTCTTCACTGCACCATGGCAATGGGAAATGGCTACATGACTGTGGAATCATACACACAAGTATTGTACAAACAGATACATGAATGCATGGTACTAGCCAGAGCCAACTGAACCCAGACATTAACCTTCAAATACTGGGGGACAATGTGATTGTCCCCTGCCATTACTAAAGTGTACATTAGAAGGAGGACCCTTTTGCAGAGAAAGGTGGTGTCCCATGACTGCTGAACTCCATTATTAGCCTCAAACACAACTTTGGATCCCACATGGAATCCCCTACTATAGGCATCTATGATGGCAGAGGTGCAGCAGACAATGATGACAGTCACAACAGCCTTTGATAATTACAGCAACAACCCCCACAGCATTAAACACAAGTGCTGCGAGTTACTGCACAATGCTAATACCTATCCTGAGACAACAGATATTAGCCACAGTCTTGGCTACACATTTAGTGCCAGCTTTACCCCTCTCACCCCCCCCCACAAGTGAGGTGCTGAGAGAATGTGTTCTCACATGCTTTATCCCATTTCCATTCTAAACATCTGTGTGTCACCAGGATGTGGCCCTGCAGCATGACCATGGGTTATGGCAGTGTGATGACACATCCACCATGTCATAGGCAGGGAACAGCATGTGCACAGAAATCCCTGGTCTATAACACAGTGATTGCATATGCCTCACAGTTTATGGGGCTGATGGTTTACATAGGTATATGTTGATTTACAACTGTTGTAGAATGGAAAATGGTACGTGTTGTGGCTTGGACACACCTCTGATTGCTAATAACCACAGCCACAGGGGATATTCATCAAACAAACACACTGGGATTACTATTCACACACACACACACGCACACACGCACACACACACACACACACACACACACACACACACACACACACACACACACACACACACACATTTGCCAGTACTGAGATCCATAGGTTCATTGCTTCATAGGTGTGTAGTTGGTGAATGGGCCTGAAGGCTGTACAAGGCTAGCCCAAGGAATACCCTGCCATCAGGCCACCTAAAAATAGTCCCTAGAGTGGCTCAGGAGTATAGTCAATGGAGTGGTCCCCAGGGGTGGGTATTGCATTCCCCATCCACTCATCCAGATTTCTATTGTGGGTGGC
The DNA here is from genome assembly GCF_019279795.1 of Protopterus annectens. Lineage (NCBI taxonomy): Eukaryota > Metazoa > Chordata > Ceratodontiformes > Protopteridae > Protopterus > Protopterus annectens. The sequence continues at coordinate 1,844,373,246 of NC_056739.1, forward strand.
CAGTGATGTGCACTGCTGCACAAGCATGTGATTTATATTCCATAACATGGACAGTGTCCGGGTTTTGCACATGTCCCACATGCATGTTCTTTGAAGTGTGGAAGTGTGCTTGAGGTCTCTGTGGCATGTTGTGTGGACACATTGGTATCTTCAGAAGTAGCATTCCTGACCTCATTTGTTGAGATCTGGCTATATAACCGAGGTAGCGATTACACCTACATAGACAGTATGATATGGGGATTCATTGGAGTTATTGGTGTCTGTCCATACAGGGCATGTGTATAAGGTATGGTATTCCCTTTATGGGGCATGTTTGCAGACTCCACAGTCATTGCAGGTGTTCAGTGGTAAATATGGCAAAAGGGCCACTGTACACATTGGTTGGCATACTGTGGGGATGGGACAGGGTTCCACGTCCTTTTACTTGCTGCATAACACACACTCCATCAGGTAAGTACTTTCTGATATCAGTGGCACTGTTGTGGTCGATAGGCATGTAGTCCACTGCAATCATACCATGGGTAGTATCTGTGAGGCAATTTGCAGAACTACCAATATAGTGGTTGCTGCCTAGCCAGGCGTGTTTGTGTATGATCCATGGGTGGAGAGAGGTCTCTGAGTATTATAAGGGTTGCCTATATTGTTCACTAATCCATACTGTCACATAGTCATTGCACATGGCACTAGACATTTATGGCTTTGGATTGTCTACACCAACCTCTATGGTGTTTGACAACTGTTGGCCTTGTAATGTGGACATTGGGACATATAGGTCCTCAATATAATAATGTAGCAAACCCACAACGCAATGGATCCTGTTATTACACAATCATCCCAAGACCCACACAGGATACTGATGACAGACACATACACACACTTGCCAGTGCTGAGATTCAAACCCCTATCTAGCAATGTATTGCTACTACAGTGTTACACATTTATTGCACGCATCACAGAGCTTATATGTTGAAGAGCTGTCCAAAGGTATCTTTGAAGGTGAGTGACAGCAGCAGTGCTAAAAGAGGGGTAAGAGAAGAGTAGTAAGTGTGAATGACCCCAAAATCAGGTGTCAACAAACACACACACTCTCTAACAGAAACACACACATTTTCATAGTTGCCAGGACCAGCATTAGAACTCTTACCTAACTAGTTTGCTACAGTATAGTATTACACAGTTATCGCAAGTGCAACAGAGCTTATATGTTGGAGAACTGTCCAAAGGTATCTTTGAAGGTGAGTGACATCAGTAGCAGTGCTAAAGGAGGGGTAATGGAAGTGTAGTAAGTGTGAATGACCCCAAAATCAGTTGTCAACAAAGACACACACACACTCTCTCAGTCACACAAACACACACATTTTCACAGTTGCCAGGACAAGGATTAGAACTCCTACCTACCTAGTTTGCTATGCTAGTATGCAATTATTGGAAGCACCACAGAGCTTATATGTTGGAGAGCTGTCCAAAGGTATCTTTGAAGGTGAGTGACATCAGCAGGCAATACTAAAGGAAGGGTAAGGGTAGTAAGTGTGAATCACCCCGACATTGTGTCAACAAAGACACACACACACTCTCTCACACAAGCACACACATTTTCACAATTGCCAGGATCAGGATTAGAGCTCCTATCTACCTAGTTTGTTATACTATAGTATTATACAGTTATTGCACATGCCACAGAGCTTATGGGCTGAGATTTGGCCAAAGGGTTATTTCAAGGTGACTGACATCAGCAGGAGTGCTAAAGTAGGGTAATGGGAAGTGTAGTGAGTGGAAATGGCCTCAAAATCATTCATCTCCAAACACACACTTACAGTTTAACAGTTTCCATGTCTGGGATTAGAACTCCTACCTAACTACTTTGCTACACTACAGTATTACACAGTTATCATAAGCGCCACAGAGCTTATAGAGCTAAGACTTGCCCAAAGGGTTATTTTAAGGTGACTGACATAAGCAGGAGTGCTAACATTGACAATGGGAAGTGCATTGTGTGTGAATGGGCCATAAATCATTCCTCTAGAAATGCACACACACACTCACTCACACACAGCTTTACATTTGACAGGACTGAGTTTACAAATGCTACATGAATACTTATTTGTACTATAGTGTTACACAGTTATCACAAGCACCACAGATACTATAGGACTGAGGGCTACCAAAAGGAATGTCTACCATGATTGACATCAGCACATCATGTGATATAGGCCAATGGGATGTGTAGTGGGTTGGACAGGCCTCATAATGGAATTCTCTCTGTCACTGTCACTCTCTCTCTCTCTCTCTCTCTCTCTTCCCCATGTCTGTGTGTGTGTATGTTTGACATATTATAGTCTGTTGGCCTTAGATATGTGTGAGTATTCCTATCCAGTGTGTGTGTGAAGCATAAATGGTGTACAGTTTGGTGTGTTTGCACAGACAAATGCAAATAACAGATATGTATAGTCCACTGTGTTGTCAGACATGGGCTTCATTTATCTAAGTGTAGATGCATGCCCAGTATGACCTTCTGTATTGAGTGTGTGAATCCATTCCAGGTAGGGTTGTACTCTAGTCCAGGGTTTGGTGTTCTACATCTACAGCTAGCAACCTGTTTCTGCAGGATATCTGTAGCTAGGTTGACAATATGGAGTCACAATGGGTGAAAGATAGGAGGATAATGTAACTATTGCTGTCTGTGCTGCTTGTGTTATATGGTTGGTGTTAGCAGAGATATTCAGACATATATACTGTTTTACACTGTGATGTATTATGTCATCAACTACTAACAGATATAATTATTTGCTCATAGTTATTTATCAGGAAATACAAGATGAATGAAGCTGAGTCCAGTATTGCGGGCTGCAGCCTACACATTCTTGCACACTCCTGCCATTCTGGAGGGGTAGCTACAGACACTTGCTGATGGATCTGTGTAAATGGTCCATCACCTTGGTAGTATGGTGACTGAGGATCCCCTTCTTGTACATATATTGACTTAACAGAATGGCCATATCCTGCTGTGGCCATACCTCACAGCTGTATAGATTCACCCCAGTTACCCAGAGGCAGGGCTCATACATCTGGTCAGTTCCCCCTTACATTGTGGTTTACGAGCAGGTTTATAGCCATCCATTAATGGGTTTGCAGCCAGGGGTAGTATGGGCACACATCAGAGTTTCAGACTGCACACACTCCATGATGCCCATGCTTCTACACCCCCCATGTTATTTTATCCTCTTCCTAACATTATGAGAGTGATATCTGAGAAGTATCCCTATAGTTGGCCCTTCATCCCAGCGGTATTTATAGATTGGTCCACAGTTCTTGCAGTAGGACATGGGGGGCATGCTATGGGGATTTGTCAACATGGCCTTGCATTTGTGTTCTGTTGACTGTGTCAGGTTGCTAGTTAGGACCCCAGGAGATACCATACATTGGCATTACAGGTGAGGCACAGGCCTTTGACAGAGGACTGTAGGCCATTTGGTAGTGATGTGGGACATCTGTAGCAGGCCAGTGCATTCTGTCACTCATACATTCCCAGGCTGTGAGCCAGTGGATTCCCTGGGGTGACAGGGCAAGTGTGTGAGGTGTTACTGGCAATACTTCCTGTCCATATTGGTCCATTGGTATGTATGCAGGCAGGGTGCTGCTTACAGGTAGGGACACACCTGCATAGGACACCTCTTCAGCATGCTGCATTCTGTAGGTATTCCCATACAGAAGTGGGGCCATAATGTACTCATTCCCAACAGCAAGGATATGACCTGTGATAAACCTATGGCTGATGGTGGGGTGAGCTGAGTGCATGTGTGATATGGAAGCTACTTGCAGCTGACTCACAGATATACCTGGGACATTCCCTTTATGCTGCCTTGTGCGTGGACATAGGCAGTCCGTCATTACTTTATAACTGTGTCTTTTGTGGTTTGCCAGTGATTGTCCAGACTACACCAGTATTCCATGCAACACGGACAACTAATGTGCTGATAACCTGTATGTCCAATTCCAAAGTTGTGTGCAGTTGACAGTTACATTATATGCACTCTGTCTAGGGTACTTCTACCTGTGTACTGTGTGTATGTATGGGCCCATGTTCATGGCATGTCCGTCTTTCAGACGATGACAGATATTGACATCTGGACAGTGAGTATGGGCGACTGCTGACATGGGTATTACTGAGAAGCATTGTAGTTGGCACTGCAGTTGTTGGAACATGGCCCTGTCAACCACAGTACTGCCCATAGGCCACTGAGACACAACCCTCCATGCCTACATGCTGATAACTTCCAGACAATATTCAACACACAACACCCTAACACACAGACCCCTGCATATTGTGCACATGCAACAATCTATCCTATAGATTGAGCCAGCTCAGGCAATCTGCACTCCACTATTACTCCTCACACTAATATGTTACTGCATTTCTACATAGGATTGTGGGGGGGCACACCTGCAGGCTTTAAATATTTGCTATGACTGTACTGGTATTTCAGATACTCTGTTGGTTTCCATTTAGTTCTGTATTCTGACCTATCATGCAGACTTGATGCATATCAGTAGAGTACAGATCTTAGGTTTTATTAACTTACATTTCAGTTTCTGACTTTTTACCCTTCAGAATTAACATACAACTGCCAGACCTGTTGTAGTCTGCCTGTGGAAGTCTGGAGGGGGGCTTTTCACCATTGCCATCATTTGGAGGCTGCAGCCCAGCCTTTTTTTATGGTCATCTACACCTGTCCTGCTGGCTGAGACTGTTGCTGGGTATTTGAGCCTCACGGACATGCATGTGTGTGTCCTATGGACACCCATAGTTATTAGGTCCACCATATGTACTTTGGTGGGATTTGTCACTTTGTCTAGTACTGTCTAGTATGTTGACACCAGTATTTGTTATGCATTTCATGCTGCCCATATAGATGTCTAGTATCTGCTACCATCCCATTTGGCCACTCGATTCCCTTGCATGCTTGCGTCCATACCATAGATACAACTATCAGAACATACTGCTCCATTCAGTAACTGATAGGAAGAGTGAATTAGCTTGTGGCTGGGCCAGTATTGAGGACGGTGATGGAGGACTGACTAAGCTGAATGCACATAGTATGCTCCCTATACATGGTAAAGCACAGGTAGTATCATGGTGTCATTCTTTGGGTCCCTACCATGTCAGTGTATGTGCTATGCATTGTCTCTTTGCCAAGGCCTGGGCATACTGGGCACACCTCCTTCTGTCTACAGGGTCAGGCTCATGTAGTTCCTCCTCTGAGTCACTCTGTGCCTGTGATGGCCTTGGCAATGGTGGGGGGGGGCTGTGTGGCCTTGCTCCATGCTGTTCTTGCTGCAGCTGTTTTCGCAGGATCATACTGTGTAGCATGGCACATACTATGAACATTTGTGTACATGTAGCTGTATAGTACTGCAAGGCTCCACCGGATATGTCCAGGCAGCCGAACCGTGACTTGAGCATCCCAAATACATGCTCTGTAATGATTCTAGTTTGTGGATATACCTCATTATGGAGTTCATGTTTAGGTGTGTGTGCATTTCTGAGGGGTGTCATCAGCCACGGCTCCAGTGCATAGCCAGCATCCCCCACTAGGTGGTCATATGGGATGTCCCCACTGGCAAATGACTGGTACAGCTGTGTCATATGCCAGATGTGGGAGTCATGATAGCTTCCAGTGTGCCAGCACACACATTCATGATAATGCCCTGGGCATTGCACACGACCTGGCAGTTGATGGAGGGTAAGCCCTTGTGGTTTATGTAGACCTTGCCCCACTCGCCAGTTGGTGCTTTGATGTGTATGTGCATGCAGTCTATAGCACCCATTACCTCAGGGTATTCTACTATTTGGTGGAAGAGATGCATATTGCTGGTCAACACCTCACGAGTGTTGAGGAAATATATGTGCTCACTGGCATGTGCTGACATGGCATCCAGGAACTGGTGAAGTACCCTGGATGCTGATGACTGTGAGATCCCCATGATATCCCTAGTTGCCCTTTGGAAGGTACCTGTGGCTGGTATTCTTAAGCCTACACATACCTTGATATCCACTGGAATGGGTCCCCCACTGTTGGTTCTGTGTGTGAGGCGGGGCCGGCACAGCTCAACAATTTGCTGTAGAATGTCCCTATCCACCCTATAGCACGCCACTATCTCCAGCTCATGTAGCCGCTGGTAGGTTACCCTGGGTCTGTACACTCTTCGTCTCCTCCTCACTGTGGGATGGTCATCAGCATTCGCATCCTCACCACCCTCAGCTTCCTGCACATATTGATGTATAAGAGTGACAGCAGCCCCTAACATTTTGTTAGTTTTGTCAGGTAAAATTTCCCCATCTGTGTACACCGGTGGTGTAGAGTTTGTGGGAAAAAACAGACTGAAAGATGTTTGCATAGGTTATAGTAGTGTGCGGGGCTGCTGCCTGTGTAATTGGCTGATTCTGATACATTTCATCTGCCAGATATGCTGGTTGTCCTTGATTGCCTTCCTACTGCTGTTTTCCCTTCCCATTGCCTTCCTGTTTAAGCCCCCAAGGCGCGCCATGTATACTCACTGCTCAGATGTGAACAGTGCTGCTATTTCCTGTTTTTTTTGTTTGTTTAAAACCTGGTTCGTGGCATGCACACCCATTTAAGCAAGGAAAACAGTGCTCAACAATGTGAGACACACCCCCCTTCCTTAGCTGCGCTTAGCTAAGGGCAAACACTGGCCACAGAGCTTCAATAAGATTAGAGCATGCATGACACATTAGTAACCGAATACATTTCTGCAGGTTACACTATTCCTGCACAGACACCTGCCTGCTTCCTGGATCACTAATTCACCTCATTTACATAGTTTTCACCAGCAAATGAGGTAATTAGCATATGCCAGTGATGTCCATGCGGGAATAGTGTAGGGTAGGGGCGCTCGATCACATCTCAGGAACTTGATTCTGGATTGCTTGTTGGCCATATTGCATGCAGCAGCTCTTGCACTATTCCTGCACTCCATGCAGAGCTTGCTGAATCTGGGGGTCTATCTGTTATTAATTTAGCTATATAGAAATATATCCTATTTACTTCTGCTGTATCACATGGATTTTGGTTAATAACTTCAATTACTGTTATCTATTTTATCAGACTTCTAACATTTGGGGTCTTATTTACTTTCTTTAATCTATTTCTTTCATCAGTCTTAATATGCCTATTCATCTCTATTAAATCAAGCAACTCTTATTTTACATCACTTTCTTTTAAAGTGAGGGCACATTCTTTGCTCTCTGTTTCCTGTGGGTATTCTACAGAAAGTTCCAGAACATCTTCTTGTGACATATTCTCTTCAGCTGGATCTTGCGTCATCCAATGCCCTTTTATATGTGAACTCACTGGCCCATCACTTCACAATATTGACTGCATCAGAGCTGCCACTGCTTCCTACTCCTTGCCTTGCTGTGCAACTCCAGATGAACCTTTGTATTGGTTTCCATCTGAAGGCTCCCTAGCATCTTCATGTGGCAAGTGATCAGATACTTTCCATTACACTGGTTTCTCCTTAATTTGGAGACTAATTGTTCCATCATGCTGTGATGTTTCCAGAGTTGATTTTTCTACTCTAAATCCTTCAATTTGCAGGTAATGCATAACTTCAGTTTCTATTTTTTTAACTCTTCCATTACTAATCCTCTTTTCTACTTTCCTCCTTTATTTTATTATTTTTTGTATTGTGATTTTTTTCATATCCAGATGCGTTTGCCTGTATTTCTCTTCAGATATCCTTTGTGCTACTTTTTTGTATTGATTAGTTTTGTTTTCTCATTTGCATAAATGTTGCACCATATTAAATCTCTTTTTGTTAACCATCCCCCGGATTCATGAAGCTCGGCGCAAGGCTGGTGTAAGGCGTGTGCCGGCAGTGCAGTGTATAATCGGCGTAGCAGCGCCACATGCATAGTAATGAGTGCGCACCGCAACCACAACCACGTGCAGAGGGCACGTGCGCGAGCCCAAATAGGATGTGCCGTAGGCGTGGCCAAGCCGGCAGACGAGGAGCAACCTAAAGTGCTGACTGTCACAGGCCGCCTGCAATAGTAACCGCACCAGCCAGTGTCCGTGGATAATGAAACGTACGCAGAGTATGCAACATAGTACCCGTCTACACAAACCGGAGAACCAAACAACCCACGAAGTCCAAATTGTACCCGTCCAAGGAACAAAGGATACGCGTAATACCGTGTCCATCACGCAATGCACTGTCAGTGGGCATACCCAGTGAAGGTGTACCGCAGCATGTCAGCGCACCGCACCTACACACAAGTAGCCCCATGGGCATGGTCACCAGCAGTAGTGAGAGTACACAGCGGGCAGCCGTGTCTATATAACAACCAGAAGGAAACCAGATACCCTAAAATCCACAAATAAACGAACGAGAACATGATAAGAGATTACTTCTAAAATAACAGGCGTTTATTTAATCCAAGTGTGATGTTAGCGCTTTCGGCTAAATCAAATATTTAGCCTTCTTCAGACAAACAGCGGATTCAAGGATATCTTTACTTAAAATACAATATTACAACCAATAAAAATAAAGTGCATTTTGCCATTTTGCATTACCATGGTTACATTAAAGCAGAATAGTACCTTTCATATATTTGCTCTCAAACACAAACAAAATCTTGTGACTAGCAGTACATTAGATACTTGAAACCTTCCTTATTATAAATAAATGTCTTGCATACTTTAAACCCAAGTACAAGTATAGATACTATACCTAAAATGACTTTAAATATAAAAATATTGTTAAAAACTTTTTCTTATCACAGAGACCATTCTTAATACTTTAAACAGGTATGTTAATAATATCTGATCAAAGTAATGCTTACCCAATAAATCTTTCTTACAGCTTACTTAATAAGCTAGCAAGAAATATAGGTTTCGACATAAGAAAATAATGATAAAGTAGATAAAATTATGTAGTAGACCCAACCCTCAAAATTGCGGTGAACATACATACTATGTATTAATTCGCCACGCAACTACCAGTAAACTTCTCCTACCTTATAAATGTGGGTCATGTAACACCAGAATAACTTTAGTAGAGCCTGTTCAACTGGAAACAAATTGTTAACTTAGTTACTGCACTTTGTAAAAAAAGTGCTTAATGGTTATTATCTATTATAAGATAACCATTTCAAAACACACTTGATGGATAAATTATCATTGATCCCTGGTAACAAATATGCTCTTGTTCTAATTTGCCACATTAGCTCATCCATCTCCAGCCTTATTTGCCAAGGACCTCCTCTTATGTCTGGCGTTCTTTGTTGAACTACAACAAAGCTGAAAGAATGTGCTACATTATCCTTAATGTGCCTAAATAATGCATTGTTTTCATCTTTTCTGTTGACAGCATATATATGCTCGTATATCCTGGTCTTAATTTTACGCTCCGTCTTACCAATGTAAAAAGCTTTACACTGGTTACACAGAGCGACGTATACCACAGATTTGGATTCACAATTATAGTGGTTATCAACTTTGTATGTCTTATCCATAATGGTAAATTCTGAGCCCACTTTAAGAAATTTGCATTGTGCACAGGCACCACACCTATACATCCCTTTTGGGCGTTGAGAGGTAGATTTTTTTGGTGCCCGCTCTATTTCTTGCTAGCTTATTAAGTAAGCTGTAAGAAAGATTTATTGGGTAAGCATTACTTTGATCAGATATTATTAACATACCTGTTTAAAGTATTAAGAATGGTCTCTGTGATAAGAAAAAGTTTTTAACAATATTTTTATATTTAAAGTCATTTTAGGTATAGTATCTATACTTGTACTTGGGTTTAAAGTATGCAAGACATTTATTTATAATAAGGAAGGTTTCAAGTATCTAATGTACTGCTAGTCACAAGATTTTGTTTGTGTTTGAGAGCAAATATATGAAAGGCACTATTCTGCTTTAATGTAACCATGGTAATGCAAAATGGCAAAATGCACTTTATTTTTATTGGTTGTAATATTGTATTTTAAGTAAAGATATCCTTGAGTCCGCTGTTTGTCTGAAGAAGGCTAAATATTTGATTTAGCCGAAAGCGCTAACATCACACTTGGATTAAATAAACGCCTGTTATTTTAGAAGTAATCTCTTATCGTGTTCTCGTTAGTTTATTTGTGGATTTTGTGCTTCAACTGGTTTTTAACCAGATACCCTAAACACAGACAAACATGTGCATAGAAACATGTACTACACCCAGCAACGTGTCCGTCGCATACACATAGGACGGCATATGCCAAAGCGTAATATCCAGAAGCAGAACCTATGCATGCAAATGTAATACACAACAGCCCCGTCATAGCACGTAACCCGCACCCATGTACGACCGTCCACCCAACCTAGCTAGCAGCCTTGCGCAGCTGCACACCTACACACAGTGGGTATACCTCAAATGTAGTATGAAGTATTGTCCTAGGCAGTGCCACGCGTGCAAATATGTACCCCACATGTCAACATCCCACCTCAGGTACTGATATCCAAATGGCTGCATGTGAATGTGTCGGCAGAATGCGTACATCTCACATGTGGTATGGACCTGTCGAAACCCCATAGGCATTCACACGCCACGGTGTCCATAACTGTACACATCTGGACAAAGCAGTATGTGCAGCCACTGTACCGATGATTAGCTATGCAGACATGTCAAACACAACACATAGGGCGGAACATCTGCCCACCAAGCAGGACACCCCAACAGGGTGCCACATGCACAGAAGGTGAAGGTGGGACATCACACGTAGATAATAGTGGTGCCGGATGGCCAAACACCCACGGCCAATGCAAAGGATTGAATAACACGTATATGCCTGGATGAATGGGTATGTCATATCATGGGAATAGGCTAAGCTATCCAACATAATAGCCATGCGTACCAGATACAAACTGCCAGTAACACGCAGTAGTAATGCAGGAAGGCATACACGACTGTGGGAATATCACAGGACATATGGCACGTGCCAAGTGTCGACGCATGACACAAATGTCCAGGATGGGGCCCCCTGCAAAGAGGAACATGTGCCAACCGCACCCCCCACTGACATATTGGCAGTGGAAACACAACCCAAACACACACCAACACCACCGTCCATCCCACGATAGCAACGGAGGCCGGTCAAAGACCACCATGATGCATGCACAAACAGGGGCACATGTAACCGTCACCCTGACAACCCCCCACAGGCCAACGAATAATAGTATGGACATATGCATGTAATGCTGCAAAGGATGTGTGGTAGTCCTCAGTATCACAGAGGTAGCTACACAGATACACTGTAATCAACCGTGACATATGTGCACTGTACACAGCATACCTGCAGGTAATACATAGTTCAATCATGTGCCACAGAAATATCCACGTACGAATGAGGACAGGGGATAGACAAGTGTGAATGGGACAAACTATGAGCATAGGTTCATAGGTTCATAGTAGGCTATCCGGCCAAGGGCATCTATAAGCCTAGCCCATAGTTATGTTTCCTTCGCCACCCCTTCAGTTTGAAGAAAACTATGCCTATTATATATAAAGTGTGATTGCTGTCCAAGGTAATGGGTAACTCGAAGAGCATACTATTATGAAAAACATACTCCTTGAGTACCCCCCTTTTTTACAGTTAGTTAAGGGGAAAGGTATATATTTTTCACATCTCCTTTTTATTTTTATTTTAATTAAAAATAGGTAAAATAAGAATAAATCAGGTGCCATAATTTGTTTAAACATCTTTTGCACTATAATTCTGATGTTTTGATGTGATGGTTATTTCAAGTTTACTACATAAATACTTGAAATGTTGATATTCAGAATTACTTATAATGATTTTATGGTACGTTATGTATTTTAACTATTTTAGGTGTTACAGTGTTGTACCTTACATTTTAAAATTACGATGTATACATCATTACTGTGAGGATTGTAACTAAGGTATTGTTTATGTACCTCCAGGAAGTGACGTGTTTGTGTGTTATTTAAATGCTTCACAAGTTTTGGCGCCTTGTGAGCATTTTATTTTACTCTGAAGAAGCTTCCGTTATACGGAGAAGCGAAAACCTTTTTTATTTTACAAATAAATCAGTGTTAAGGTTCCAGTGGATTACGGGTCCTTTGTGCTTTCCGAATTTGTGGTTTCAACAGTTTACGTCTTCACTTTGATCTAAAGTCTGTTTTTATGTCTTCGGAAAGCCCTACCAGTCCCGCTAGTCCGAACATTTTTGGTTCGGAAACTAACAGCAACAGTGACATTGCGGCGTTACTGCTGACAGTGTCCCAGAGATTGGATTCTCTCAATTCGAGACTTGATGCTATTGAAAAGAAGAACTTTCAGGTGGCTCGCAGTGATGTAAATACCAACTATAATGGAACAGTCACGGAGCGTGCAGGAAACACGGGGACGTGTTCCTTGCCAGCGGCTCAGCCTGTCCGCTCCTTCCCTATCTTTAACACACAAAAGGATGTAAGCAATACAACGCCGATCACTTTGCCTGAGTGTAACAACCAGGAAAGTACACTTATGGGCACATCATCATTGTCCGAATGGATGAAGAATACAGGTGATTTCTTTGTTTTTTTAAAACCTTTTGGAGATGACATGCCGGTGTCAAGTGACGGCTTTAACAATAAGTGTGTTGTGGATATTAATGATAAACTTAAAACCTTAGACAATAAAATTCTAAAACTAAGGAAGTTACAATTGGAGACAGCGTACTTTAAACAGTGCCTTAGTGAGAACATCGTGCCCAAGGGCTTAAGGAACAATTTTTCTCCTTCAAACTTGATTCCAGGGACTGCCTTTCTTAGCGATCTACAAGTGCTTTTTCAAATACAGGGGGTCCAATTAATTGAATTAATTATCAAACACTATTCTATGTATATTGATGAACTGATGCAAGAGATAAATCTTCTTGATAGAGAAATAAAATTTGACATTAATTTCTCTAAATTCAAGTATGATTATAACCGCATATTTTCAAGCATTGACTCCTTCATGATTAAGCTAAAAAACAATAAATCTAAAAAATTGTCTCGTGATAGGGCTACATATCAAAATGATAGAGCCTATCCGAAACTTATAGTGAGACAAGGGGAATCAAACGACCGCACTGATAAAGAGCATGATAATGAAGGAGAAGGCGAGCAGGTGTCAGCAGGCACTGATTGTGATAGGGTAGAAAAGGATAATGGCCCTAGGAGAAGCAATAGGAACCGAAATAAACCTGGGCAATCAGCGACGACCAATGAACTACCTACGAATGTGAATGTGAATTCTGGCTCAAAGCAGCCACAGAGTAATTTTTTAGGGAATCGGAACAATCAACAACGGGGGGCGAAGACGAAGAACTGGAACAGATAACTGTTTGTTCAAATAATATCGAGTTCCCACATATAATACACAATTTAAAAGGTGATTTCACCATTTACAATTTTTCAACTTTGGAACTTGAACCAGAACTGGTAGAATTGCTAGCTCTGGGAAACACTTTTGTGCCTACTAGACATTGTGATGTTGTCAAATTGCTTATTGAATTGAAATGCTACGTACGAAAACTCAACTTGAAATTGTTATTCAATGATATGAGCAACAATGTTAATAATGTTAACAACGCTTTAAAACTTAGCAGTGTTTTCAATCCTCCAATACATGTAGTGCTGAGAATTTTTGAAAATGCATGTGAATTGGATATTAGGAATATTGCTAGGTTGAATCCTACACGTAGCACATTTAACATCACAAAAGAACAAATACAAGCACTCAACCACTTACGTGATTCTCCGGTTAGAGTAATCAAACCGGATAAAGGGGGTGGCTTAGCCATTTTTGAGAATTCTGATTACATACAGAGAATGCTAACAGTTCTAGACTCCCCTGCTTATGAAGCCGCTTCCCTTAATACTTTGAATGGAACTGTGAACAGAATTAAGGGGTACTTTAGGGACCTTTTCATTAATGGTAGGATAGACATGGATACGTATAACTATATAGATATTTCACAACCTAGGGTTCCAGTAATGTTTGGAATTCCTAAGGTTCATAAAAACTTTAGGAATCCACCATTTAGAGCCCTGGTTGATGGGAGAAGTTCTATAACTTACCCATGTGCAAAATATATAGATAACTTGCTTGGTAAATACATTAAACTTATTCCCAGCATTTGCAAAGATTCCTGGACTTTTTTAGCAAATATCAATAACATCAGGTATGATGAGTCCTACAATTTCCTTACCATTGATGTAACTGACCTGTATACATCTATTCCCCATAGTGAGGCAATAGAGAGAATTGGGTTACTCTTGATGGAATTAAAAGCACCCAAGGTCGAGATAGACAACACCTTGGAATTACTGGACATTGTACTTACTTCGAACCTTTTTCTTTTTGAAAAGGAATTCTATGTCCAGAAACAAGGGGTAGCCATGGGCTCCCCATGTGGGGCCAGTGTGGCCAATATGGTCATGGCCCACTGGGAAAGATGTCATATATTCGGAAATGAGCAATGGAAACAACAGATTTGTTACTACACTCGGTTCCTCGACGATGTGTTCATCCTTTTCAAAGGGGACCAACAGGTTGCAATGGATTTCATTGAATACATCAATGATACAACTAATTTCTTAAAATTTACCCACCACTTTTCTTGTGATGAAATTGATTACTTAGACGTAAAATTGACTAAAGACAGAGTACACTCTAGATTCAGATCAAAGATTTTTAGGAAAGAAACATATGTTAACTCATTCCTCCATTTTTCAAGCTCTCACCCCTACAAACAGAAAAGGGCAATTGTCAAAGGACAATTAGTGAGGGCTGTTAAAATGTGCAGTGATTTGAACGATTTTACTACTGAGTGTACATTGTTGGAAAACATGTTTTTCAATAGGGGTTACCCTAGAAATTTAATTGATGAACTCATTCAGGAAGTCACATGCAAGAGGAGTACTGCTTTCTTTCAACCTTTGCTTTGTTCTGAATTCTTGGATGCACAAGAAAATAATACTAACTTGATTAGTGTTGCTAGCCCAGATAATATTGAAAATAGTGACCTGTCTAGTTTTTCTACTTCTAGTTTCATCACTACATTCAACAGTAATTCAAAATTTATCACAGGGATCATTCACAAAAATTGGTACTTCATCCTTAATAACACTCTTTTAGCTGAGAAACTTGGACAAAGACCAAGTATTGTTTTTAAGAGGGGAACTAACATTAAAGAGTTGTTACAAAAGGATCCGGAGCAGTATTTGTTCAACAGAACCACAGGTTCCTTCCCTTGTGGGACATGTAATTGGTGCAAAACTATTCGTACAGGTAGTACATTTTGCATCAAAGGAGTAAAATTTGACATCAAACACAGGATTAATTGTGAAACTAGGTCAGTGATATATATAGCTAGCTGTGTTTGCTGCCCAAGCTTCTATGTTGGAAAAACAGATAGAAAACTCAGAGATCGCATTTACCAGCATAGTTATGCGATCAAAAATGGGAAACTAGAAAATGCCCTAGCTAAGCATGTGACAAAAAACCCAGGGCATAGTTTCCTATTCATGGGTATTGACAATGTTCAAGCTACCATCAGAGGCGGCCCCATTTCTCTACTCTTGGAAAACCGGGAACTGGAGTGGCAACTTAGATTAGATGCCTTTAATGTTCCCGGTTTAAACGAGAGCTGTAACATCGCTCCAGTTTTAAAATATAAATCCTACCTTAGGAGATGATTAATATATGTGTTTTCGTTAGTAGTTTAGTAACATAAACTAAAGTACGGGATATCTTCCTTCTAAGTATTAAAAATTTTTTATTAAAAATTTTTTATAAAAAATTTTTTATTAAAAGTGTGATTGCTGTCCAAGGTAATGGGTAACTCGAAGAGCATACTATTATGAAAAACATACTCTTTGAGTACCCCCCTTTTTTACAGTTAGTTAAGGGGAAAGGTATATATTTTTCACATCTCCTTTTTATTTTTATTTTAATTAAAAATAGGTAAAATAAGAATAAATCAGGTGCCATAATTTGTTTAAACATCTTTTGCACTATAATTCTGATGTTTTGATGTGATGGTTATTTCAAGTTTACTACATAAATACTTGAAATGTTGATATTCAGAATTACTTATAATGATTTTATGGTACGTTATGTATTTTAACTATTTTAGGTGTTACAGTGTTGTACCTTACATTTTAAAATTACGATGTATACATCATTACTGTGAGGATTGTAACTAAGGTATTGTTTATGTACCTCCAGGAAGTGACGTGTTTGTGTGTTATTTAAATGCTTCACAAGTTTTGGCGCCTTGTGAGCATTTTATTTTACTCTGAAGAAGCTTCCGTTATACGGAGAAGCGAAAACCTTTTTTATTTTACAAATAAATCAGTGTTAAGGTTCCAGTGGATTACGGGTCCTTTGTGCTTTCCGAATTTGTGGTTTCAACAGGACATATGGCACGTGCCAAGTGTCGACGCATGACACAAATGTCCAGGATGGGGCCCCCTGCAAAGAGGAACATGTGCCAACCGCACCCCCCACTGACATATTGGCAGTGGAAACACAACCCAAACACACACCAACACCACCGTCCATCCCACGATAGCAACGGAGGCCGGTCAAAGACCACCATGATGCATGCACAAACAGGGGCACATGTAACCGTCACCCTGACAACCCCCCACAGGCCAACGAATAATAGTATGGACATATGCATGTAATGCTGCAAAGGATGTGTGGTAGTCCTCAGTATCACAGAGGTAGCTACACAGATACACTGTAATCAACCGTGACATATGTGCACTGTACACAGCATACCTGCAGGTAATACATAGTTCAATCATGTGCCACAGAAATATCCACGTACGAATGAGGACAGGGGATAGACAAGTGTGAATGGGACAAACTATGAGCATAGGTTCATAGGTTCATAGTAGGCTATCCGGCCAAGGGCATCTATAAGCCTAGCCCATAGTTATGTTTCCTTCGCCACCCCTTCAGTTTGAAGAAAACTATGCCTATTATATTGCTGTACCTCTGTCAAGCAGTGACACTGAAGTAATCCCTGGGGTATATCTACAATCTCCCATCCATTGGTCAAGATTCCTCTTGAACAAGGCCAGCGAGGTGCTCTGCCTCACATGTACTGGGATGTTGTTCCACAGCATAGTGAATGTCTGGGTGATGAATCTGTCCCTCCAGCACGTTCTATTAATGACCGTGTCAAGGTTTAAGTTTCCTGCCCTTGTGGTTCTGAGGGATCTAGATTCTTTAGGTGAAGCATAGTCATCAAATCTGGGTTCGACATGGCCTTGTATGTCAGGCACAGGTCACCTCTGAGCAAGTGGTATGCGACTAAATAGAGCTGGAGTCCTTTCAGTCGGGCAGCATAACACATATTCCTGAGACCCTGCATCCGTTTGGCGATGAACTGTTGGGGCCTTTCCAGCTGCTGCAGGTGTCGGGTCAGATACATTCCAAATGGGGCATTGTACTCAATCATAGGTCTAATGAGTGATGAGTACAGGGGGACGATGACCTCCCCTGATCTAGATGTGAATCCCTTCATGATCAGGTGGGCAAAGTAGAAGGTCTACCTAACTACTTTAGCAACGTGTGTGTTGAACGAACGGTTACTGACAACCTGGGTCCCCAGATCCCTGGTAACTTCCTCTGTGCTCAGTGGATTGCCACCTATATGGTAGCTAGGGAATAACCTTGTTTTTCCCGAAGGGTATGACTATGCATTTCTTGGCATTTAGTTGTAGGCCATGTCTCTGGCACCAGTTATCCATATCTGTGAGGCCCTTCTGAAGGATATCTGTGTCAGATGTGTTTCCGACTATGGCACCCAGTTCGCAGTCATCTGCAAACATTGTCAGCCATAACCCCCCTGTGTTTGCTTGTACTTTGGAAATGTAGATGCCAAAAAAGAGTGGACCCAGGACTGAGCCCTGTGGGACACCACTTGTGACCGGCTGTGAGTCTGACATGGCGCCAGCAACTCTGACCGTATGGGTTCTGTCACTTAGCCAGTTTGCAACCCATCTTGCGATGTATGGGTTTACATTCAAGCTGATGAGTTTTTCAATGATACCTGAGGGGGGTATTGTGTCGAAGGCCTTTGCCACGTCGAGGTAGGCTGTATGGACTGCTTTACCCTCATCAATGGCCTTGGTGACTGTTCCTAAAAAGTCAACCAAGTTTAAAAGGCATGATCTGCCTTTGACCAAGCCAAACTGGGTTGGATTCAAAGTATGCAAGTCCCCTATGTCTTTATCTATGAGTTCCATTATGATCCTTCTCCATGGCTTTGCAGATAAGGCTTGTCAAGCTAATGGGACGGTAATTACTAGGGTCAGTAGAGGCACCGCCCTTGTGAAGTGGGACTACAGTCGCCTTGCGCCACTGCTTGGGTATGTATCCTGAGGTGAGGCTAAGATTAAACAGCTGTCCTAACTGTGGGTTTAATTCCTCATTGAGTTCGTGGAGTACACAGCTGGGGACACCATCTGGTCCCATGGATGCTGTGTTTACTGCCTTGGAGAGAGCATTTCCCACCTGGGCGTTACAGATGTTCTGGGGGCTACAATCCTCTGGTATAGATATCTCTCCATGTGGGGGGGGAGTTTCCACTGAACCTGTCAGCCAGTATGTTGGCAATGTGTGTAGGTTCAGTAATCTTCACATCATTTTGAACTCAGTCTGAGCATATCTGGGAGTGTCCTCCCAGGTGTCTAACATAGCTAAAGAAGGCCTTATGATTGTCTTTCGAGTCCTTGGTGATTTATCTCTCGAATTTGCCTTGGATGATTTCATGAGAGCTCGTAGTTCTTCACATATAATGAGCAAGGGTGTCTTACCTTACAAGGATTCTGCTCTATCTTGTAGTAGCTTCCTCCTTTTGTTGTAGAGCTTGTTTATGGCTGGGGTCCACCAGGCCGGACGCTTGGCTTTGGTACAAAGAGTCTCAGTTTTGTATGGGATTGCCTGATCCATGCAGTCCTGTAGGTGCTGGTAGAAGGCATATGTAAGTGATTCAGCAGTTTGAGTAATGTTTACCACTGGCTCAGGGGCCTTAAAGGAGACCACACTAGTGTTTAGAAGTGTGAAGTCGGCTTTTGAGAAAGGCATATGTATGGTAACCGGCACCACCCACAGCATTGTATGCCAATAGCAGAAGCTATTGTAGGTTGTCCAAACACACGTGTCCGTACACACGGAACATCATAGCAATAAACCACGCCCGGATGCGGGTAATGCTAGATATACCCACGGCAGACATGGTGCGTTCCCGAGGTCGATGCCCGAGGGACCACACACATAGCCGGCCTTAGGCATAGGCCAACTAGGCAGCCGCCTAGGGCGCCGCTCTACTAGGGGCACTTTTCCAGTATTTATTTGGTGTAGGTAGACCAAGATGGGGGTAGCGGGTGATGTGGTGGGGGCACCATGGAGTCCTTTTGCCTAGGGCACCACTTGACCTAAGGCCGCTTCTGACCACACAAATGCAACCGTGGGTAAATACAGCAGTACCCACACCCAGACGCGGGTCATTGCTAGTATGCCATATCATCTAGGGAAAGAAACCATATATTCCCAGACATAATGGCACAGCATAATGCCTGTCTGCCGCCCAACCGCAGACATACGGCACCCGCGGCGGTGCAGACGTACTGCGCGAGATGTCCGTTACCAATGTCGACACTGTCTCGCTATGTGAAACAAAGTCAACATCGCGATTCAATACTAAACAGCGACGGAGAGACCGATGTCCCTGTTGCTGAGCTGTTCAACCTGTTCCACCATGTTAAATGTGTGTAGCAGAGCGGGACTGCCCCAAACTAAGCAACGGACATGTCCGTTGCTCAGTGAAAGCTGTCACGCAATGGTCGACCAGACCGTGTGCAATTACTATAACAAGATCTACAACGGGCACGCCGGCCAATCAGCACACACGGGTAGGAATAATGGGGGGTTATGGTACCATAGACACGGACAAACCGTGCCCATGTGACTCGTCTGACATTTGTACACAGTCAGGGCAGTTCCGTACACTAGGCGGACAAGACCAAACCCAAAGCACCACAGGAACACCCTGACAATCGAAGGCCTGTATGCGTAGGGGATATAAGCCCCTGTGATCTGAATATCCCTGCGGTCATGACATATGCATCCTGGGCCATGAGAGGGAGGGAATAAGGAATGTTTAACATGTAGTACCGCACCATTCCCAGCAGGAGAATGGATGCCTGTGACGTACGTGAGTGCGGGGTGGGGTGGGGTGGGGGGATATGTAAATTTAGCTAAGTACCATGGGTATGCATATAAATGAGACAGAACAGCTAATGTGTAGTGGTCACAGCAACCGGCAAACGTGAATGCAGTCCCGTTTGAATTACGACTATAGAACATATAAATGTGAATGTGTACGTAATGCGTCCATGCCGCAAAGACTGTTACATGTGTAAAGGTGAAAGTGTGTTCCGCACACGTCCATCAACTGGATCAGAGATATGTTACCGGAACAGTCACAACTAATACAGACCACGTAACCACACAGACCCAGTAAACATATGTAAACAGAATACGGATATGCATGTGTGCCTGCGCGTAACCCACAATTAGGAAATGCAAGTGCGCGTGTGTGATCCGCTCACAGCAGGGAAAGTTAATGCTGTGTCCTCCACGTCAATTATACATGTCTCAAAACTGTCAGCCTCTGAAAGTATGGAATCGGACAATGCCATGTAAAGTACCGTTAGAAATAGTGAGAAACACATGCTATGTGATAAGACAAACATAGAATGTGGATAGAATAACGTGTGTGTTAGTAGTATGGATTGACGACGGTTATGCATCTGTAACCCGACCCACTTGTCAGAAGGTGCCCCCATACGAATTGTGTTCAGTTGGCTCACACTTGTTGACCGGGTTAGGCTAGCTGGATATATGTCCAGTGTCAGCAGAGGCCCGTGGAGAAATGCTCCACACACAATAATAGCACAACATACCAAAGTACTCATATATGTAACCAAAAAAGAACAACAATAGAAAGTGTCCTGAAAGGACTGGTTACACACAGATCCCAGATGACAGAGAAATATATGGCCAGTGGAAGCACGTCACAATTACGGGATCAGGTCCCTATAGAAGCAAGAAGGTCTCACATGACACGCAAGCGAATTGCCAGATAGACACAGGTCAATGTAACACACAGCAAGATTAAGGGCCAACCAGCCATACACCATGCCAGAACCTGTACAGTGGAAAGGTATGGTATGGGAATAGATGTGTGTACACAGGTAATCCACAGACAGTAACAAAGCAAGGTATGAAACGAGGGGTTCACATGTATATATCTACACACAGCAGTCCGACGGCCCGTATATATGACGCATGGACATAGATATGTCACTTGAAAACAAGATGTAAACAACTACAGTTTATTCCATATCATATTGATATAGTTATATACATTCATATTTATATTTAACATTGTGACTCTTATTTACATTCATATTTATACAAAATATGCATTTAATTGTACTTATTTATTCCATGATTTGGAATCTTAATGCAACAATTATACACATTAATATACAATATCATTATCAACACACTACATTCTAAGGTTTACTCACAACAATTATCAACTATGTTTCAATATACTGATTGTATTGACCAATATTGTATTTATATTAACACATTGTTGTTGTATTAATGTTTCCATTAAGTAATGTATGCAACACTGATTTTTATGTCACTTTATCTTTAAGACTTGGAGCACTGTCCACTTAACTATGAGCAAGTTTATTGATTAATTGTCTTTAAACTGACTCTGAAGGAAGTATATAAGGGACGACTATCTAATGTATTTCGTACTCTGACGATGCCCCATGTTAGTGGGTGAAAGCGCTCAGTATCTTT
This sequence comes from Protopterus annectens, assembly GCF_019279795.1. Classification (NCBI taxonomy): domain Eukaryota; kingdom Metazoa; phylum Chordata; order Ceratodontiformes; family Protopteridae; genus Protopterus; species Protopterus annectens. The sequence goes on from NC_056739.1 coordinate 1,844,395,189, forward strand.
GGACTGTGGAGTGTATCGTTTTTGTCATCGTCTGTTTTGGTCTGGTTTATGTTCATTAATGTCTTTTATGAAGATGACCAGGACTCAAGGTTTGCTGTATTTCCACTTACTGGCACATGGATATAGATAGGCCAAGTAATACATAATATGGGTAGTCAAACAGACATCCGCGATTGGGGAACATACAGCATCAGTCAAAACCACTGGCCAGATGGTGACAGTCCAACAAGTTCTACACTTTACATATGCACACTGGTGTCCATTGTAGGACTCCAAAAATTGATCCGTTCGCAATATCAACCAGCTGCGATCGACCCAGAAGAAATGACAGCCGTGACTACGGCACAGCTAGACATATGCACCACCAGCGTGTTTAAGGTTGATGACAAGTGTCCATGAAATGCAGGACATATGAACAGAAATCCCCAGATTGTCGAGTCCATAGAAGTGCGTCCACATCCCAGTCCCGCACACATGAAGGATGTGTAATGTGTACCGTCAAGGGTTGCAGCCATGGGATCCTGGGTATGCAGAAATGGGGCTCTGTGTTGTTTGGCAGATAATCCATTGGCCCGCCCCGTGGGAGGGATGTGGGTATAGCACATGCCTTACTCCCCACTAATGATGCAAAGCATCCACTGGATAATGCTGAAAGCAGGTGTGAAATGTGTATAGCCCTATATCAGTGTCCAGTAGGCAATTCCCATGGATGGACAAGCGTACGACCAAGATGGCACCCATAACTGGAAACCTGGTGGAATTACACAGCTGCAGTAAGGCATAGCACAGGAAATACAGATAGGGACTACATTAGACATTCCCCATACAAAGTCAGACTGTCGTGTGAATACCGGCGTACACAGCTCTTAATCTGCCATCACCAAAATGGGGATCACTCGCTTCCATAATGCGGAACAAATGGGCGACCTGTGGAACACATACTAATGGCTCACTAACAACTTCAACTAGGAAGGTCATAGGATGGTTAAACTATGGCGTTCCCACTTATAAAGAAGATCCTTTAATGAATTAATATGATTAATGTCAATTGACCATGGAATACACCTAATCAACATAAAATAACCGCTGGCACCTTATGGCACACAATCCAAAAAACACATAGGTAGATGAAACAGTCAACGTAGAAATTGTCCAGGACAGTGCCCAAATGGTATAAAAAGGTTCCTTTATATACAAGTAAGCGCTTTCACCCGTAGGTTCCGTCAGACTTACACATAACATAAAAGCATCCAGGCTTTAAATATCCCTCCTTACACTTTCATTGGTCAATTTCTCATCAAACAATGAACAATTAACCCCAGCATATAAAGCGCCACGCAATGTTAAATACACACACATATATTAACATCTTTAAAACATCCTATTAAAACATGTATTATATTATATTGTACTATGCCTAATTCTCATCAATTATAAATCTAACAATATATATAGAAAATATGTATATTATATCAATGTAAAACAGTGGTAAACAACTGAAAGAGTGGACTAACAGGTGTTAAATGTATAGCTGTACCTAAACTACATTCCTGTTATTTGGGTTTAAGCCACCTGCTTCTCAAAAGAGGCTTAATCTGTGCTTCATCATTCAGCCCTGGTGTGTGGTCAGCTCTCCACCTAATAATCCATCTCAATCCACATTCTAAAGTATAGTTGATAAGGTCCCCCCCTCTGGGATTAAAATCTAGCCTTTGTAAAACACTGAATGTAAAAGTATGCCTTGGGATGTGCTCATAGCCGGCCGTAGGCATAGGCCAACCCGGCGGCTGCCTAGGGCGCCGCACTAGCAGGGCCACCTCTCTAGTAGTTATGTCATGTAGGTACACCAGGATGGGGGCACCATGTGTTGTGGTGGTGGGTGCCTTGGAGCCCTATAGCCTAGGGCAGCGGTTGATCTAAGGCCGCTCCCGTGCTGCCGTAGGAGGGGTAGTATGGTCTGCAGGTATGTGCTGAAGTGCACATGAAACAGCGGTCTACAAGGATTACCCATAGTGGCGACACCTGCACAGACGGCTATAGCGGGACATACACACGACCATGCACACAGCTCAGACAGACATACACACACCATAAACAGGCAATTATACACAAGGTTTATGGCATGTACGGGTACAGTGTCAGTACAGCAAGGATAGCTGTCTGCCACGATATCCAGCAGATGTCTCTAGGGCGTGCCGGAATACGGACGTTGCATGGACAATGAGTGGATATGCATCGTACCACAGTTCTATGTGTCAGCCGTGCAAATATGCGATACATGGGACAGACAGCTGTCCATGCAAGAGCAGCACTATGGGCATAACATAAGTATGTATATATACATCGAGAGAGATACAGACGGACACATGTGGCAAGGCCGGGAGAGTAACGTACACAGCACCACCCCACCACACCACAGCAGGGTGCACGTGGAGAACACGCTACGGAGGTCGCCAACCACAGCAGGCACACAGGCAGTCCACGAGCTGCGTCTCACCATCCACAAACACAGAGATGTCGGCAGGATATAAGTGTTCTGCGGAACCTCTAAAGCCATAACCTATGAACCCATGCGGCTGGGAGCATAGACACACACACACACAGCTGGCAGGCATGGGGATTGACCTTACACCCACCTACCCAACCGCACAACAGTATGACACAGGTATGGAACGCGCTACGTGGACCACTGAACACAGCACTGTCAGAGGCACACGTCTAGGTGGGTGACAACATCCGTAAAGGAATAGACGCCGATAGCCAAGGTATGTGTTGCAAAGCGTCTAAAAGAACTACTCTCTACAGGAGCAGCTGTAAACACACACACACACCCCACACACACACGGGGAAGGCACAGGAGTTGAACCTACGCCTACCTACATGAACACACTACAGCATGATGCATTTACAGAACGCGCTACCGAGATTACTGAGCACAGCGCTGTCAGAGGCATACTTCTAGGCGGGTGACATCATCCGTAAAGGAATAGATGCCAATAGCCAAGGTATGTGTTGTGAAGCGACTAAAGGAACTACTCTCACCAAGGGCAGCTGGAAACACACACACACACACCTCACACACACACGGGGAAGGGCCGGGAGTTGAACTTATGCATACCTACATGAACACACTACAGCATGATGCATTTACAGAACGCGCTACCGAGATTGCTGAGCACAGTGCTGTCAGAGGCATACTTCTAGGCGGGTGACATCATCCGTAAAGGAATAGATGCCAATAGCCAAGGTATGTGTTGCGAAGTGACTAAAGGAACTACTTTCACCAAGGGCAGCTTGAAACACACACACACACCTCACACACACACGGGGAAGGGCCGGGAGTTGAACCTACGCCTACCTACATGAACACACTACAGCATGATGCATTTACAGAATGCGCTACTGAGATTACTGAGCACAGCTCTGTCAGAGGCATACTTCTAGGTGGGTGACATCATCCGTAAAGGAATAGATGCCAATAGCCAAGGTATGTGTTGCGAAGCGACTAAAGGAACTACTCTCACCAAGGGCAGCTGGAAACACACACACACACACACACACCTCACACACACACGGGGAAGGGCCGGGAGTTGAACCTACGCCTACCTACATGAACACACTACAGCATGATACATTTACAGAACGCGCTACTGAGATTACTGAGCACAGTGCTGTCAGAGGCATACTTCTAGGTGGGTGACATCATCCGTAAAGGCATAGATGCCAATAACCAAGGTATGTGTTGTGAAGCGACTAAAGGAACTACTCTCACCAAGGGCAGCTGGAAACACACACACACACACACCTCATACACACACGGGGAAGGCCCGGGAGTTGAACCTATGCCTACCTACATGAATACACTACAGCATGATGCATTTACAGAACGCGCTACCGAGATTACTGAGCACAGCGCTGTCAGAGGCATACTTCTAGGTGGGTGACATCATCCGTAAAGGAATAGATGCCAATAGCCAAGGTATGTGTTGCGAAGCGACTAATGGAACTACTCTCACCAAGGGCAGCTGGAAACACACACACACACACACACACACACACGGGGAAGGCCCAGGAGTTGAACCTACGCCTACCTATATGAGCACACTACAGCATGATGCATTTACAGAACGCGCTACCGAGATTACTGAGCACAGCACTGTCAGAGGCATACTTCTAGGCGGGTGACATCATCCGTAAAGGAATAGATGCCAATAGCCAAGGTATGTGCTGCGAAGCGACTAAAGGAACTACTCTCACCAAGGGCAGCTGGAAACACACACACACACACACAGGGACGGGATGGGAGTTGAACTTACGCCTACCTACATGAACACACTACAGCATGATGCATTTAAGGAACGCGCTACCGAGATTACTGAGCACAGCGCTGTCAGAGGCATACTTCTAGGTGGGTGACATCATCCGTAAAGGAATAGATGCCAATAGCCAAGGTATGTGTTGCGAAGCGACTAAAGGAACTACTCTCACCAAGGGCAGCTGGAAACACACACACACACACCTCACACACACACGGGGAAGGGCCGGAGTTGAACCTACGCCTACCTACATGAACACACTACAGCATGATGCATTTACAGAACGCGCTACCGAGATTCCTGAGCACAGCACTGTCAGGAGGCATACCCCTAGGTGGGTGATATCATCTGCAGAGGCAAGGCAGCCGATAGGGAATGAAGACAGAGTGCGCAGTCACACAGCATGTTACCATCCCAAGGTGGGCGTACAGTAACACGGTAGTGCTGCACTCGGGAATACCAACTAACTACGGAGCACAACATCATGACATGGATACGGGATGCACCACAGACAGTATACCCTATGAGAGGGCAACCGGCGTGCATGATGTAGGCAGCCATTGTGGCATACCAACCACATATGACTCACCTGGACGGCCACCATGGCTATGCAGGATGTCATTGGCCATGGCTACAAGCCTAGTAGCAGACATCTGTGCCGACTGTACTGTGTACCCCCGAATGGCGTACTGGGCATGCCCTCACACCTAGCGGTCGAGAAGGGGAAACATACATGCACACGGGGTATCATCACAGACGGGCGCGGTGTGCACTGTACTGTGTGTCCATCTACACAGCTGCTTACTGGGCATGTTCACACACTTAGAATCTGCAGAGTGCAGACATGCATACACATGGGGTGGAATCATGGAAGGGCAGAGTGTGGACCGTCGTGTGTGTCCACCCACACAACAGCAACCCGGGCATGCTCACACACGTGGCGGTTGCAAAGGGGAAACACATGCACACGGGGTATCAACACAGATGGACGCGGTGTGCACTGTACTGTGTGTCCATCTACACAGCTGCTTACTGGGCATGCTCACACACTTAGAATCTGCATAGTGCAGACATGCATACACATGGGGTGGAATCATGGAAGGGCAGAGTGTGGACTGTCATGTGTGTCCACCCACACAACAGCAACCCGGGCATGCTCACACACGTGGCGGTTGCAAAGGGGAAACATACATGCACAAGGGGTATCAACACAGACGGGCGTGGTGTGCACTGTACTGTGTGTCCATCTACACAGCTGCTTACTGGGCATGCTCACACTCTTAGAATCTGCAGAGTGCAGACATTCATACACATGGGGTGGAATCATGAAAGGGCAGAGTGTGGACCATCGTGTGTGTCCACCCACACAACAGCAACTCGGGCATGCTCACACACGTGGCGGTTGCAAAGGGGAAACATACATGCACACGGGGTATCAACACAGACGGGCGCGGTGTGCACTGTACTGTGTGTCCATCTACACAGCTGCTTACTGGGCATGCTCACACACTTAGAATCTGCAGAGTGCAGACATGCATACACATGGGGTGGAATCATGGAAGGGCAGAGTGTGGACCGTCGTGTGTGTCCACCCACACAACAGCAACCCGCATGCAGACGGAGTGCACACACTGCAAGTCACGGCCAGGTAAACCCGTACACATGCACAGGGTGGACACACATGCAGTTACATGCACACACACAGATGACATCACAGGCATCACGGGTGCAGGCTGAACATGTACACACTGCAGTGAACACTGTAGCTGCCATGCCAGCACCATGTCATCGGTGCAGCAGTATGCCTCACAGTCCAGCAACAGCATGTGACATATGTCCACAGGTCTATATGGCGGTGTACGCCCATCATGCAGAGTACACATGTACTATCAATGATCCCACAGGTGTGATGTAGTCCGCTCATATCGGTATACATGGACAGGCATGCTCCACACATACCATGGGCCTGACACAGATATGACACATGACTGCAGCTGTACCACAGTGAAACAAAGTCCGGATATGTCATATATGTGATTGCCTGGCTGTGTGCATGGACTGCACACAGGACACATACGAAGCCTGTGATGTACCACATGCATAACACTGGCGTACGCGGTAATACACACACAAATGGAAGGTGGACACATGTCTGTGGTATGCACCCCCTACAGGGTGTAGCGGTGTTGACTGGGACACATACCCTTGTACAGTTTGCCTGTGACAGCTGTGATACTATACCACAGTCCATGTTCCATGTATGTCGACACACATGTCACAACGTAGCAATGCATACACACATGGCAACAGGGGATACATGTGACACGTGTACTGTGCATGGTGCAGCCATGCATGAGCAGTGTCCGATGTCCATAACACAGTTGCAACCCCCTACCACATGCATACCCATCATGGGGGCCATCATATGGTGGCATAGTAACAGTACGCATGGCGGTATGTGTGTACATCATGTGTTTAAACACCTGTCCACATGCATGTGTGCAGGTGGTGGTCACAGGTGTGTCACACACCATCCTACCCTGCCATGTGCATACAGTCTGCTATGTCGCCGTTACATGACAGTGCTGCCATAATGCATACCCATCGGTCAGGTGTCATCGACCATATGTCACATGGCCACTGTAACCCCTACCACCTCCCAAGTGCATATATCGGCACAGCTGCCGGATACAGTGTTGGTACGCATGATGCACTACATACCGCTGCACACCTGCACATATCCCATATAGCGGGTGTGGCATTCCCAGCACCGACATGTGTGCAGGAATGTGTGCCCATGTATGCCACAGATCGGGGGGACTATGTGCCACGTGCCACATCACTGTACACCATGGTAGAGATCTGTACATACCTCAGTGTGGGGTGCATGGATGTGGATGGTGCAGTACATGCAACACGTCGTCCCTCCGTGTAGACATGTGTGGTCACCACCATGTCAGTATGTCAACATGTGTGTATGTCTGCTGCCTGTTGTGAGGGTGTATGCAGATATAGTGTTGTGAATGGACACTAAGCACACAGGGTGACCATCCCGTACTGGTGCTGCATTGTACAACCCTGTCAATGCCATACTTGTGAGCCATACTAGCCACCTGTGCAAGACTGCCCCCTGTGACATGGCGTGTGGGTGCATTGTATTGTGAGGGTGCTGACCACACAGGCAGGTGTCCCCATCTGCACACAATGGGGTGTGCTCCATAGTGGTGTACACCCCGTGATTGCGGACATATTCCTGTACCAGTACAGCATCCAACTGCTGCACAGCGTGCACCACAGCTGACAGGTGACACCTGCAGTCAGTCGCCAGCACGCTGTGTATGACACCTGCAGAATGTCACCATACCTGTACTGTGTCATGCCATGTATGTGATGTCTCTGTCCACCGTAGCCTGTGGCACCGACCACAGGCGTCAGGTGCAGTATATGTGTGGACATGTGCGTCATGTACCATGTAAACAACGTTACACTATATCTGGCTCCGTGCTCCGCAGGTTTACATGTAGAACTTCTCTACTTGCAATCTCAACTGTCTGTTCTCTATCACAAAAGCTCAGCACCTGCTCCCACAGTATTCCTACATAGGTAAAGTACATGTATACTAGATGGAGTACTACACTAGCCTAGAATCCCCTTGAGTACCCACTTCCCTATAGGTGCCTTCTGACCCAGTTACACAGCAAATGCATTCACGTTCTCTGGCATGTCGAAGGGTCAATTGCTAGCGACCTCTCCTGTTCAGATGGTGAATCTGGGCATCCTGAGGCAATGTTACAGGTGCCTCATGGACACGGACAAGCCGCACCTCCCCCACTAAACATAATACATGTGAGAGATGCAACTATATAGCCAGGCAGGGGGCTGAGCTCTCTCAAACCATGACCGGCAAGACCAAATGGGAGGGGAAGGACACCATGCACACCACAAACCCAGTGTCACATGGAACTATCACAAATGCTAAACAAACACATGAACACACAAAGACATACTCAGAGGCACTGTTAAAACATGTAACGAACCTAACGAGGCCTCCGAAGCAGACACCCAAGCAACTGCCTCCACAAGACATAGGACATGCAACACATAGTTCTCAACGTCAGTGTGCTAAACAGTCACAGCCCTTAAGGCCACACACAATGCCAGACACACTTGTAATAGGTGACGCCATAGTCAGACACACCGACGTCCCACCCACCAGACTGAACAAGGGAATGATCACAGTAGGCTGCCTGTCGGGTGCTGGAATCCGCCACATAACACACGCACTCAGGTCACTCCGCAGCATGTACAAGTATGACGCGGTCATTGCCCATGCTGGTGTCAACGACCGGAGACATACCACCCTGGGATACATGAAAGGAGACATAGAGGGGCTCTCAGATTGTGTAGTCCAGGCCAGCATGTCCCTGACCCTGAGCAGTATCCCACCCTCATCAAGTATGATGCCACAATACTGGCTCCGAATGATCACCCTTGATAATTTGCCTGGTTACCGGTGTCAGTCTGAGGGGATCCAATTTCCTCTTGCCTGGGATGACATGCTTGACACGCCACGCCCCTTCGCAAGGGATGGCTTGCACCTGTCGCCCCTGGTCTTCAAGAGTTTGGCAAAGGCTCCTGCCACCCCCACAGTGCCCACTGCAGGCAAGGCTGAAATGATAAACCTACCATCCTAGACTACAAACCTGGAAAAAAGAAAGGGTAATACTGCTCAGTGCCAGTAGTCTACGCCCAAGCTGCATGCCCTCAAATGCCCTCCTCAGAATGGAGGAAACCGATGTCAGTGCTGTGACTGAAACATTGTTCAGGGCTCCTGAGAGCACCCCAGCACTATCAGGTCATACCTCATATCACGCTTTCAGGACCATAACCCGGACCGAACACAGAAGGAGGGGGAGTCTCCATTTCCATGAAGGATACCCACACCTCCAGGTTGGCAGAAATGCACGTAGTAGCGGGGACCATCCAGGTGCAATTAACCATGGGTAGGACTGCCCTACAGTTTGTTGCATGCTACAGATCACAATCCCAAACCCAGGATACCCGCACAGCCTTCCAGAAGACACTGGGGAGTATGAATGCTCTCACAACACCATCATATTGGGTGACATCAACCACCCATACATAGACCGGGAACATTACCCAGGACACAACACCCTACACCAAAGGTTCCAGGTGTTCATACACCCGAATGCTGTGGAACAACCATGCACCATACCCACAAGGGGAGGAACTATACTAGTCCTGATCATCACACATGGGGACGACATGCTCCACACAGGATGCACATCCGTCAATGGTGAGGTCAGACCATATAGTGATCTCACTGGAGATCCGCATCCTGCACCCAACACCAGCAAGGGAGACCACAGTGAAGACCTCTCCACAGCGAACCCCACACGTCATACGACTGGTGTGGTACCCTACAAGGCCTCCATACCAGTGGTAAACACAGGCCACACTGCTGAAACCCTTACAAATGCCTTCTATGAGCACCCCCAGGAATGTCTGGATCAAGCGATCCCTGATAACATCAGGACCTTGTCCACCAAAGGCAGGCACATGGTCTGGTGGACCCCAGCCATTAACAAACTGTACAACAAGACGTGAAAGCTACTACATGACAGAGCAATATCACTACCAGGGAAGGCATCACTGATTAATACTGGCGGTAACATACGATCACTCATACAATCATCCAAGGCCACCTGTGGGACTGGACTTGCAAAGGACACATAAGACAACCATAAGGCCTTCCTTAGCTATGGTAGGAACATGGGTGGAAGCCCACAGTTATGCTCGGAATTAGTCCAGAATGGTACAATGATCACTGAACCCACAGACATTGCCAACAAACTGTCAGACAGGTTCCGTGCATACATCTACCCTCCCCCCCCCAAGAGAGGACGTATCTATCCAACCAGAGTCTAGCCTCCCAAACATCTCAAATGCCCAGGTGAGAGCTGCTATCTGTAAAGCAGTGAACACAGCATCAATGGGACCAGATGGTGTCCTTGGCTGTGTGCTACACAACCTCAATGAGGGCCTCAACCCGCACATAAGGCTGCTGTTTAATCTTAGCCTTACTACAGGCTACGTACCTGATGGATGGCATACGGCAACTGTGGTCCCACTCCACCAAGGCGGTGCTCCTATGGACTCTGTACATCCCTGCCCTATAAGCTTGACAAGCCTTGTCTGCAAAGCTATGGAGGGGACCATAATGGAGCCCATAAATGAAGACATTGGGGAATGACAAATACTGGAACATACCCACATCGGCTTAGTCAAGGGCAGATCCTGCCTCCTGAACCTGGTCGACCTGTTCGGAAGAGTCACTAAGGCCATTGATGGGGGTACGTCGGTTTGCACAGACTACCGTGACCTGGCGACAGCGTTCGAACCACACTCCACGCGGGCATCATAGAAAGGCTCACCAGCGTAGATGTAGAGCCATATGTCACACGATGGGTTGCCAACTTGATGAAGCTCAGAACCCACAGGGTTAGTGTTCCTGGTGCCATGTCAGACTCCAAGCCGGTCCCAGTGGTGGCCCACAGGGCTCAGTCCTGGGCCCCTCCAGTTCGGCATTCAACTTTCCGGCGTGCATGCAAACATAGGGGATTGTGGCAGACAAGGTATGCAGATGACTGCAAACCGCCACCATAATCAACACCCCATCAGACACAGACATCCACCTGAGGTCTCATAGAAATGGATAACTGGTGCCAGAGCCATGGCCTGAAGCTACATGCCAGGGAAGGTATAGACCTCCCCTTTGGGAAAGACAAGTTCACCCCGAATTACCACATAGGTGGTAATCCATTAAACATGGTAGACGTGATCAGGGATCTGGGTACCAAACTTGTCGGTAACCTCTCTTGACACTCACATTGCCAATGTGGTTGGGAAGACATTCCACTGTGCCCACCTGGTCATGAAGGGATTCACATCCACATCAGGGGAGGTCATTGTACCCCTGTACTCTTCACGCATCAGACCAATGATTGGGTACAACGCCCCATTCGGAATGTACCTAACCCGACACCTGCAGCACTCGGAAGGACCCCAAATGTTCCCCAACACAGGGATAAAGGTGCTGAAACATATGTCACACGCTGCCCGACTGAGGGGACTCCGGCTCTATACCTTCTCATACCGTCTGCTCTGAGGTGATTTGTGCCTGACATACACGGCCATGTCCGACCTGGGTGTCATGGACATGCTCCACCTCCTAGGATCCAAACAACCACGGGCACGAGAGCAACAGACAGAAACCTCAACACGGACATAAACAGGACGTGCTGGAGGGACAGGTTCATCGTCCAGAGACTCCCTACACCATGGAACAGATTCCCAGCCCTTGTGAAGCAGAGCCCCTCATTGACTCTGTCCAAGAGTAATCCGGACGTGTGGATGGGAGATCGTAGGTATGCCCCAGGAATCATCTCTGTGTCACTGCTGGACAGAGGGACAGCAGACCAATGGATATAGTATCCTCATCCTAAGGGGTGGTGAAAGCCACACACACTCTGGCTAGGCTTACACATGCCGTAGGGCACATAGCCTGGTATGTACCTATGCACCTATGTACCTATGTAGGCATCCAGGCAGGTTGCGGGTACCTGTGGTATGCTGATATTGCCAGATGTGCCTGTGGGTAACCCACAGCTACATGTGGGGGACTGATAACAGTGCTCCCAATAGGCACATGCGAGTACACCATATGAGGCATACAGGTTAACAGAACCAACATGGTGCTACACATGTAACCGTCACACATACCATGTACACAGCTCAATGCATGCTGCACCTGCACTACATGGTATGTCTGCTGCATGATGACAGTACACAACCCACGTCACATACGCACCTGTCACTTGTCATACACAACCACTGCAACATACACATCACACACTATGCATACACAGGTATCACATACACCTCTCACTATCTTGTCCACCCTGTGCATCAGAATATATTTGCATAACTGTGCACCAATGGTGTGGATGACAGTGATGCGGCAGAGGCTTCATCATACGCACAGGGTGATATGTGTGCCAGGGGCATAGGCTGTACCAATGGATGACATCATGTGTGTGTGTAAGGGCCGGTGCATTTACTGGGCATGACTGTGCAGAATGCATGTGGATGTGGTGGAGCCCTACAGTTGTGCCTGCCATGTGTGGGTATGTGTGTACACAGTTCAGCCATATGTGATGCCTACACGGGGTATACTTGGCAGCCCCAGACTGTACAGTGCAGGTTGTATCGCTCACTGTGTCCATCTGCGGCCACATGACCCGTGCCTGCCTGGGGTCGCATGGGCAGTACCGGGTAGAGGTATGGAGTGGCCACTCTCCGATGACACATGTCCGCTGGAGCCATGTCCATGCTGGGACCAGCCAGGGCCACGTCCACGTGGCCTGCTGTGTCCTGGTGTGGTTGGTGTAGCACCAGCTGCACTGCTGCTGCTACCGGCACTGTGTGAGTGGGCATGAGAGGTGGCACGCACACGTCGACCTACACTAGGTGGTGTTGCTGGCCTACGGCCACATGTCCTACACCTCACCCCTACCAGGTGTTCCAGCACAGATAGCTCACGCTCGCGGATTGACATGCCTCGGTCGAGGATTGCAACCATCTCACCTAATCGCCTATCCAATACATTAGCAATCTGCTGTTGAGCATTCGCCAATGACTGGATATTTTCATTTAGGGAACGGATTGCGGCCCTCTGCAGCCTCTGCCCTTCTTGGTTCTGCCGTTCAGCATGTGCCTGTGCCGCCACTACAGTCTGGAACATGCGTCTGGTGATACCAGCTGCTGCACTCTGTACAGCAGGTGCATGTCTGCCAGAGGTCCTCCTACGAGCAGCACCAGCCACATGCCTGTGTGGCACATTACCAGTCATTACACTGGCAACATGGTGTGTACGCGCACCTTCTGTAGCCACCACACATTCCTGCTCAATGCCAACAGACACTGACTGTCCTTCCTCTATGGGCAACGGTGATGTGGTATGTGTCGGCATCAGAACCGTGTGCGGGGATGAGGGGGACATAGGTGGGATGGTAACCAATGGCACAGCTTCTGCCCCTGACAACCCTGCCTGTGCCTCATGCATATGGTCATCACCGCTAGTATCTGTGGGGACACTAGCATCAGATGGACCGCAGGAACACACCTACACCACCTGTGAATACAAAGACATACTGTAAGATACATTACACACACGCAGACACACACGCAGACACACACACACACACACGCAGACACGCACACGCTGACACACACACGCAGACACACACACACGCAGACACATCATGCATGTGATATTGCAGATGACATGCAGCATTCCCACACCACAGCTCAGTGAATGCAGGCAGGACATTAATAGTGGTAGTATGCATACTGCCCTGGGGTGCACACTACATCAAGCAGGTGTCATTTCAGTAGGCATGCAGTACACACATTCATGGTAGTTTGCATGCATCACCGTGATACACCGTGTGGCCACAGGCAGGTTAACAGTACACATGGCTGGCGTCACTTTGACATGTACTCCGCCGACATGTGCGATAACATGTGGACATGTGACAATGGTGTCCACCACATGCACCGCATCATACTGGACATCACAGTGCAGTGTTATGTGTACAGGCTACAGATAGAATGCATGTGTAACAAAGATGTCTGTGCAGGTGTGGTTGGTGTGAGCCTTGTACATAGCTATACAGTGGGGAGTACAGGCACTGTGCCACTGCATGGCAGCAGGACACAGGTATGTTTCTGTGCGATGCATAACATGGATGCATTGCATTGCCATGTCTGCAACACAGTCATGCTGTTCCACAGCACGTATATGGTAGACATTGGTGGCACCTCCAGTGGCTGCAGACAGGCATTCCGGTTGTCTGGTGTACCACATCAAATGTACAGGTGGTCCACTACATCTATGATCGCACTATGTGTGGACAATGTGCAACGGTGTCTATCCACTCCAGACGTACTGTGTGGCAACATGCCTGTAGCTATAACCCATGGCCATGTTTGACTGGGTCATGGACAATTGTGTGATGGGCATCGTGTACCCATCCCTGTGGTGGCCCATGTGACATACACCCATACAAGTCAGAGGTGTCACAATCCAGAGGGCTATGCAGACAACAGTGTGGATGTTTGCTATGTCGGGCGTAGGTCATGTCATGGTGTGACAATATTGCAGACAGAACACCACGTGCGTGGGACATGTCATGTGCCGTGTCACAACGTTTGCACACAATGCAGGGGCATATGTCACATTGGTAACACCTGTGTGCTGGCCAGATCACAGCTCACTATGTGGTACTGTGTGCGTACAACAAATGGCATTCCAATGCATACTACATATGCATCCATTGTAGAACACCTCCACCATTGTATGCATAGCTGACTGCACATATCACACTGACAGGTACTGTGGTTTCATGCTGGTGTATACTAACGGTTGTATCTACTGTACATGGGTGGCGTGTGTGTCTGGTGGTGCAACCTGTATACCGTGACTGGAGCAGAACCCAGGTGTGCATGTCATACCTGGCCACATGGCGAATATCTATACACTGTAACATGCCTGTTACTAACAACAGTCTCACCTGCGATGGACCCATGGCTGTGCGACACACCAGAGGTACCTGTATAGGGGTGACACAACAGTATAAACATTATCCATGACTGTAGCCACAGTAAGCACTGTGCATGTCACATCATGTACCTGTGTGATAGCATGTGTTATGCACAAGTCTGCAAACACAACGTAGCATACTGTAGTATGCGGCTTGTATGGCCATATACCTGGCATGTGTTGGTACATTACGTGGTGTACTGTGACACCCACACCTACGGCAGATATCATACACATATGCAAGACTGACTTACCAGGCAGCTCCAGGCTCGTTGGTTGGGAGACACCCACCTCCACGATGGCAGCGAGTGTTTCTGCATGATGTTCCCTGGGTGTCCCCAGACTGGCCAGGAGCTCCTCCATGTGTGTGAGTGGGGGCTGGGTTGGTGGCCCACCACCTGTTCCACCTTGTTCTCTGGCAATTGCGGCGGCACGCTGTTTCGCGTGCCGTATTAGGTCCGTGCAGTGTCGGCGTATCTGCTGGTAGGTGCAGTTGTTGCCACCCACGTCGTTCACCCTCCTGCGCATATCCTGCCACAGGTCATCACGCTGCTGTGCTTGCTGTGGAACATGGCTGAATAGCAGGTCATAGTTGTCATGGAGCAACGGTATGATTACGTCATCCTCCTGGCGGCTGAAGGCTGGCAGCCGTGAACGAGGCATTATCTGTAAGACATAATGATGGTGACAGGTCACATTTACACTGATGTACTGGCATACCGCTGGACATACATTGCTATGACATGTACGACATCTGCACAGTAATCTCTGCGATGCATCATGGCACTGACACAGCTGACGTGTTGCTGTCACACCATTAGGCAGCGGGTATCATGTCATATCTGTGTGTCAACTCATCACACTGTACACACACCATGTTGATGGTAACCTGCTGTGGACATGTGTACCTGCCTGCACCTGTGTTCATACCAGTTGGCACGTGTCCCGATGTGCACACAGTTCTACTGTTCACCTGGATGCTGTGTATATGTCGCTAGGCATCACAGACGCAGCCATTATGGACATCAGCGGTGGCACTGCACACATACACGTGGACACCTGTACATGCATGTGTTGTGCCATGTACATCTACACAGCACTGTACAGGTGTTGGAAAACCTGCCACGGCTCACCTGTATTGCACATGTGATACACATGGGACATTGTGTAATCATATGACATTAGCAGGGATGGTCATACATAGCATGAGCGCACGCACGTTGTACACGCCAACACACAGCACCTGTGACACCACAAGGTGCATCAGTGCCACATTACTGCTCTGGACGGTTGATAGTGCAAGTGCCATTTGGCCATCGCACCATGTATGACTGTGATGGCACGTGCAGTCTTGCTAGACAGGGCTGCATGGTATGGCAGGGGATGTCACATACATGGCACAGGGATGTGTCCCACCTGGGGGGTACTGGTATTGGGAGGGTGGCTGTCCATTCCATATGTCATTGCTATGTGTATATGGACATTACGCATGTCTATCATCATGGTGTGGACAATGGCCTTCTGCAAGGTAGGCAGCATGCTGCTTGGTGGGGGTGTGTATGGTGCATGCTGGTATCGCACATCCATGCATACACATTACCCCTGACAGGTGCTATGTGCTGTGATATTGTTCAACACAGTGCTGTATGTGCCCACACAATGATATCCTGTGCACATGGATGGTACCCTGGCCTGACATGGGTACCACATACGTCTACATCCAGTGCCTGCTGCCACCGCCATGTCAGCAGGTGCACCACACAGCACCATCCCTCCCAAAGGGACCGTGGTGTTGGGCACAGCATAGGTATCCATTTATGGGGACAGGGATGTTCACATAGCGGGGGCACTGATGGTATCATCCATCGGACCATACACGATGACGCACCTCATACACCCAGCCCATTCAGTATGTTGTTCGCAACACTGACACAGCTATACTGCTAGGCCAGGGACATTCCCAGCCGTACATACACAGATGCATGAAAATCTGTCTGTGGCATGGGCTACAATGATGGTGGGGTTCAACACATACCGTGTTTGACTGTGGCTGGTGCAGATGTTCTGTGCACGTGTCTACACGGTAAACCTGTTCTACTGTAGCCAGCGGTGATGTGCTGTGCACATGTCAATGCTGCACATTGTGTTGGTGTCTGTCTGACAACAGGCCAGTGGTGGAACACGCAGGGGTATTAGTGATCGAATATGCATGCCGCCCTGTACAGCTGTACTGCTAACATCTCAGGTGCTAATGTGTCATGGACATGCACACCTTACCTGAACAGGTGGTAGTGGGTTGCCACCCGTACCCATCTCCTCTTGTGGGTTGCTATGATCCAACACCCTCTTTGTATTGTATGTTCAGGCTATGCACCTGTGTGGGACATGTGGGCATGCAATGCGCTGCGTACCTTTGCACCCATTGCACAACATGTCACACAGGTACACTGGCAGCCATACACTTCACAGCTTGATGACGGTACAACAGGTGTTGTACACATGTAACACATATCCTGTGGGACATGGTCATATGTACAGGCATGTCCAACAGTCACGTACCACTGCTACCCCTATATGACGGATATGCAGTACATGTGGCGGTACAGCAACTGTCACATGTACTCGTGCAATGCCCCCCTACCAACATGGAGTGGTACTGCCTGTGGGGGATGTGCGTCTGCATCCATGCTGTGCCCATAGCTGACAGTTGTACATCGATACGTGCAACATACCTCATTTGGTGTTCTCATGGGTGCATGTTCAACATGGCTCCGCATTGTTTGTGTCTGTCACACAGTCATTGTTGTACATGGTTTACATGCCAGCCATGGCTTACTATATGTGATTCCATGTACTTCATTGGGATACCATCATTATACATTAGAACGGCGTATTCCAGCCATCACATAGCCTTCCTAGATGACACTGTTAGCCAGCCAGTAGTAGGTGTTCCGCCATCTGCACATAAGTCACACAGTATGAGGGCGGCTGATACCCATTCTGGGGACAGGGTGCTGACAGCTGTGGATGGGTGTGATGCTGTTGACAACCATAACTGCACCTGATGGTCACATCTGAATGGGTAACATTCACAACACACACCTACCTTCACGTAGTAACACATCATCTACAACAATGGACATTCCTGCCAGAACAATGTGTGCAGTATGTCTGTATGACCACTGTAGGCACCACTGGTGGCCCCCAGCATGGCAGCCAACAGCACCGGTGTATATCCCGCGGAACCATGGGTTACACCATTCACAACACACCTGTCTAGGATGACCCTGTTGTGGATCACAGTGCAGTTCCACACATCATGTTACACTAGGCATCATGCACTGATATGTTGCGGATGTGTGAACAGCTGTGCAACTCAACATATACACACATGACACATCACCTGGTACAACATATCTCTCATACAACGTGTTATTGTGACCACCTTGTGATGGCATTACACAGGCTACGTGTACTGGGACATGTGATGGCTCACCGGTGTATTCACCCTCTGGGTGTGTGTCTAGCCAAGTGTACAGTAGGCAGTGGTCTGAACACAGGGACACTGTACATTGACCTACTGTGTCACTGCAGCTGTTGCCTATGCTCATACTGTACTTATACAGGCATGTGGTATCTGACCGCTATGACAGTCCTGGTCGACCACACTGCTGTGGCACACATGACCTGCAGCCATCTGCCTGGGGTGTGGAGCACACATGTACATCTTCACATGCTATACTGCCTCTGTGGCAGTGTCACATAACTGTCTCCAGCAGGGCTGTAACAGGCAGGCACAGCATGGGGTCATGTGAGACAATGCTTGCATCTTCCACTGTGCTGCACACAAGCAAGGCACACACACTATTGCACCACTCACATTTATCTGCAGTGACTGGGACCTGCCTCCATGCTCTGCGCAGCACACCTGCGAGTATGGATTGTACACGGATCGTACCTCCCAGGCACATACCTGGACTGCAACACCCACAGGTGAGGGGATCCCACATCACACAGTGTTTTTCACACATCCTGGATAGTTGCCAAACACAATGCATCATAGGTGCTCAATGTGCAGATACCCATGTTTGTGACCGCTAGACACATTGTAACATGCAACAGAGTTGACATTGTACACCACAGGTTACATGCTGTCTGTGTTGTTATACTGTACATTGGGCCTCAGACAGCTGATACTGCCATGTGCTGACAGCAACCCACACTTCCCTAGAATGGATACCCATGTACCTACACATGCTTGAGGCATGCACTCCACCCAGCTGGCTGACACATTACACAACACATACTATACCTACACTACCCTCAGCATGCACAATACCTCCATGTGTCTGGTGTGTTGCACCTGGGGTTATCCCCCCTTTGGTGGATGAACACATATGCTTCACGGCCCTGCTAGCCACACCCTGGAAACACACCCATCGCAGCATACACGGAACATGTGTACTACAGCCAGTACTACTGATGTCTGCTGACAGCAGTTGTTAATGGCATGACACCCCGGCAGATGGACAGTGTGCATACATATGCTGACACATACCACAGTGCACTTCCATAGCATGTACACAATGGTAGGGACCATGCTATTCCACACAGAGACATGGCGGTACTGACCTTTTCACAGACGCCATGGTGGTGGTCATGTTCCATGCACATCTGATGTATGGGCACATGTGCAGGCTGTTGCACGGTGGTGTATATTCACATGTGTGGGGTGCATCACTTGTCAGCCATGGTGGGTCCTCGAGTCCATCACATGCTCCAAGGCTAGCTACCTACATATGACTGCCGCACATTGCAGTGTGGGGCCTCAGGCAGTGTGGTGGTATGTCTGTGTTGTTTGGCTACATCCACATTCAATGTCACATACAATAGTCACCCAGGCATTGCAGACCGAGATAATGTTGGCAACGTGCCAGGCGATGGTGTACTTACCAACAATACACACTCTCACTTACTACAGGGTCGCAATCCATACATGGACATCGTAGTGTCCCTGTGGACACATACATGGTACTGACATGCACATGTTATGTCCTGGGACACTGGCCCGATGTCACCTTCCGATGTTCCTAGCTGTTATGTCCCACCAACCTGTTTGGTATGTGTCTCCGCACCAGCCCACTATATTCACTGCTAGCCTGTTGTCGGGCATTGTGTACCTTGACCACCGCACAGCCGCATCTTTCGCACTACCCATGGGTGGCACTGCATTGCACGTGTGGGACTGCATTCATACACCCATGACTGGACCGTTCTGAATGGCACTGGGGCACATCCTCAAGAACGTGCTTCACGCACATATTGATGGCCTCCATGCCTTTCCTGGCACCCTTGTTGGGCTTGTGTGTGTCACAGCACGCCACATACACATGCTGGCCACCTGTCGTACCATTGCATGGGCGGTTGGGGTGGTACAGAGGCCAACACATCAGACGTTGTCCTCACATTGCCTTTCAGCACCATCCCACGTTCTGGTATTGGCAACGTACACATCCACCTGCACATCATACCCTGTGTCTCAGGATGTTAGGCTATATGACTCCTGGACAGGACACACAGTGGTGCAAGCATATCATAGTACCTACTACATGTCAGGTACATATGGCATTACACAGTCCTCAGTCATGGGGCCCCTCATGTTCACTATTTGCTTACATACACAACATGCTGTCACAGAGTACTGTCCATGCCTAGATATCCCACACCTACATACCTGGCACCATTATAGCTCCACCAGCTCATACCGATAATGACCATATGGGTGTCAGTGTGGCAGATACATCATGTGGGTGTCATGGCATCAGGATGCATGACACATGGTGCATGCACATCACCTTTGCATAGCAACATTCACCCACTGACTATCACATGTATACTGACCCCGTACATACATATCACATTGTACATGGTTGCTGTACACACATATGCCCCACACGGTCCTGTGGTTACTGTATTCCACTGTGGCATGGATACACTTCTGCAGGGCCACACCTATCTGTACTGTGTGTGATGCTGGTACATAGGTAGCCATTGTACCTGTGGCATACACACATCTACACACGGTCAAGGGTACAATACCACATTTATGGTGTACCTTCCACAACGGCTACACCTTTACATGGCACAACATTGTCATGCCAAGATGTGTACCAGGCTCGGACGGTTTACATATGCGGCTGACAGACGGAAAACACATCTGTACACATCTGCATACCACATACACAGGGGTGTCTTCTGCTCTGACACGGACCATGTCCTCCGCATTACTGATGCATATACTCCTCATACATGACAATTGCGGTGGGCAGTGTGAACGGACTGCTCATGGATTTGTGCACACATGCCACACTGCATGGGCTGGGCTTCTGTGTTACTTCCGCAGACACAACACACACCATGCTGTGGAACATAGGTCCTGTGCACATCCCACAGGGACACGCAGTGGCACTGTTCATGTGATACCTCCCTTGCTGTTTGAGTGACACGTAGTCATGGTACCACCACAGCAGTGGTACTGTGTAGACATGCAGTTGACACCCGCCTCTGCTGTTCACAGGACACTACCATGGGGAGGTGACACTACTGTGTACACTGCACATGTGTTTACACATGGACCTGCCAGACTTCATTGTTGCCCATGATGCACCTGCTACAGATCCTTTTAGCATGGTTACTTGGTGTACCTTCCATTTCGGATGGCTATGATGCTACTACTCTGTCCCATACCTACAGGCCATATGTATCCTGTTATTGTACATACCAATAGGCAATACCTCCATTATGCATGATATGCCTGTGATACTGTGTATTATGTCTGTCATATCCACCATGACAGCTTTACATTACACATAGTTGACATAGTATCCCCTACTGCAAGGCATACGTGCACATCGGCCGCACATTACGTATGACATCAACGGTATATGCCCATACACATGTGTGCTGTGACAGTATACATACATGTCCTATCCCCTGCTATGGCACTTCCTTGTTGGACATCCACTGCCAGCATTGGCGTGTGGTCTGGCATTGTTCTCTCTAATGCCCCCCTGTGACAGCCCTTGTGGTGTCTCGGCTGTGTACATGATATCCCACTGCTGTGCACATGGTGTCCACAGCCGTTGGTATGCTCAGCAGGATAGCACTACATAACCACCTTTCACCACTCTCTGCATTATGGACAAGTGTCATTACTTACAAACACCATTCCCATACAGTACAGCTTCGTCATACACATCATGCGTTACACACCCGTACATATCGTGTGTTCTACATACCTTGTCGGTGTTTCGTTCCGTGTTTCGTTCCGTGTATCGGTTTTCCTTTTTATTGCTCTTTCGGTTGTACACTGCTGGTTTGGTATGAGCATACGGTTTGAATATCCTGGGAGTCATCCTTATATCCGTCGATACCTGCAACATGTGGGTTCATCCCACCAATTGATGTTCCTCGGTGTGTAATTGTGCGCATATCACCTGTGCATCTACTCCATTCGGACATTACGCGTTGTAACTGGGGTATGGTTGGATTCCTCACCTGGGCGTTGGCTATTTGCCCTACCTTCGTGGAGATGGTCTGTATCGTGTTATGTTATGTGTAACTGCAGCCGCTATGTGTGGCGACAGGTACATTTTGCAGTGGTGTTAGCCGTGGATTGTGTGTGTTGGGTATAGTATTTGGTTCGACATGTGGGTGTCCCTGTCCTGACGACATCTGTTGATGGTGTTTTGCAATCGGATGTGTAACATGGCTGTTGTATTCCTTTAAACAATGCATGCAAGTATGCATCCGCCTTTGATTGTGTTTCCCACGTGAGATGTTGCGGTTATGCAGATGTCATTGACTGCCTGTATGTTTGTGCTGCTATTACGGTTTGTATCCCTTTAATATGTACGATGGGGGATATCGGAGGTTGTAGGTGATGGATACGGGTTGTGGGCCTTGCATCTCTACATACACAGTATGGTTGTCTGTGTGCTCCATCCCTGCCTGGAAATTTGACAGTTAATTGTCTGTTGGTCTGGGAGTGTAGGTTGTGTTGTTGTCATGTGGTGTTGGTATCACCTGCGTGTGTGCTTCATGCATGTATTCCTCTGTCACATCTGTGGTATATCAGCGGTTGTTTGTACGTGACGACTATCCCTTGTCATTCTGTCCCAAATATTTACAGTCATTGTGGTCCTGTTCTTGGGATGGCCTGTTTGCCAGTGGTTTCCACCTATTCAGGTGGGGATTGCTTGTTTGACACTTGTAGAACACACAGCGGTGTTTACGGGCCGATACGTGGCCATGGTCAGTACTGGGGTAGCACATACGTATTTCCGCGGTACATACCTATTGCTGTGTGACTTTGCCGACGTATCATTTTGCAATTAGCATATCGGTGTCATACATACGGGCATGATTAGTACATATGTCCTTTCCATTTCCTGTGGGGTATATTCCTGTGCTACAATCTGGGACATTGTCACTTTGTATCGTTCTACGTCGCCACACGCCTAGCCAGGGTGGGGCTTTCACTACTACTTTGGGACTACTGGTGTACATATGCCTGTGGCTAATGTACCGTATGCCTACACATATTATTCCACTCTGCCTCTAACATGGCACCAACATACACATATTACGGAGACACACACATTACACTCGCACAGCGACTCACACGGCACCCTCACCGCACACATACTACGGCACTCATGGGGATGGTTGCACACAGTACCTGCGTGGGCCGCGTCACCGGCGGCGGTGTCTACCTCCCCCCTCATATCATCATACTATTACCCGCGCATGTACTGTTACTGTACTGTGGCCTGGCTATCATTCCGACTCGCGGTTATGCATTTCGGTATGTTGCCCTTTCCATGGCTGGCGGTATCCTCTTCTGTTAAACCTCCCGGATGCTCAGGTTGTCATTTCACTATGTATACTATGTACAGATATCGCGTGTTACATCTCTGTCACCTTACATCCCTCTGATTCTCTGTCTTGACTGTAGTACTTATATGTATATGTGTACATATATTTCTATATATGTAATTATATCTATCTACATATATGTATATGCACATATATACATGTTTATATGTATACACCTTGCGGCAAACGTGGCAGCATACAGCAACGCCGTCTGCTGTAGGACCCGCATACGGTTCAGGTGTTGGCATTCCATGCTCCACTGGCTGTTGGGTGTACAGTGTTTGGGGGCTGCCTATGTTGGAGTCACACGTGGGGCCACCCATACGGTACACTTTACGGGTGGTCATGTTTGTGTGCCGTCCATTTAACTGTGTGTGCAGGTAGGGAGGTGTCAGTCCATGGGGCCTACACTGTCAGAGTATGCGCTATACGTTCCCTCTTTGCCAGGGCATAGGCATATTGGGTATGCCTCCATCTGCCTACTGGGGCTGGCACAGTGTGTTCATGGTCCTGAACCCTCTGTGCCTGGACTGGCCTTGGCAGTTGTGGTGGGCTTTGTGGCCCTTCACCATTATGTCCCTGCAGCAGCTGCTTCCGCATGATCATATTATGTAGCATGGCACATACTATGAATATGTGGGCACATGTGCCTGGAGAGTACTGCAGGGCTCCACCGTATGTATCCAAGCACCAGAACCGTGATTTCAGCATCCCAAACACACGCTCTATGATTATTCTGGTTTGTGCGTGTGCCTCATTATGGTGTTCTTGCATGTGTGCGTGTGCATTTCTGATGGGAGTCATCATCCACGGCTCCAGTGCATAGCCAGCATCCCCCACAAGGTGGCCTTGTGGGATGTCCCCCCTGGCGAATACCTGGTACAGCTGTGAAGCATGCCAGATATGGGAGTCGTGGTAGCTTCCAGGGCTGCCAGCACACACATCCATGATAATGCCCTGCGCATTGCACATGACCTGGCAATTGATGGAGGGGAATCCCTTGCGGTTTATGTAGCGTCTACCCTGCTCCCCAGGTGGTGACTTGATTTGTATGTGCGTACCGTCTATCGCATCCAGTACCTCCGGGTATTGTGCCACACGGTGGAAGTGGCGCATATTGCTAGCCAACTCCTCCTGAGATCTGGGGAAGTATATATGCTCATTGGCATGTGGTAACATGGCATCCACAAACTGGTGTAGTACCCTGGATGCTGATGCCTGTGAGATGCCCATTATATCCCCAGTTGGCCTTTGAAAGGTACCTGTGGCCAGTATTCGCAAGCTTACACATACCTTTGTGTCCACTGGGATGGGCTCCCCTCTGTTGTTTCTTGTTCTCAGGCATGGCCGGCACAGCTCCACTATTTGCTGTAACGTGTCCCTATCCACCCTGTAACGCTCTACTATCTCCAGGTCTTGTAGCCCCTGGTAGGTTACCCTTGGTCTGAACACTCTCCTTCTCCTCTGAGGCCTACGGTAGTTGTCGGCACCCTCCTCCACAACACCGTCTGTCTCTAACACATGCTGATGGATCACGGCCACGGCAGCACCCAACATGTACATTTTAAAAGTTCCCCGTGTGTTTACACCTATGGTGCTGTGTTTGGGAATACACGGCTGTGTGTTGTGTGCATTCACACTTTATACTGTTGTGCTGTACACCAGGTGATGTCATAGGGTGTGTCTGTGCGGCCGTATCTGGGGATTATCTTCCGTGTTTTACCATTGGCACTGCAACGCTGTTGCCTTTGGTGTTGCATTACTCTTGCCTGCAATGGATTACCTTTCGACCTTCCCTTACTATTTCTGCACGTTGCACCTACTATTTCCTGGCATGCATCCTGCAGAGCCCTGTCATGTGTAGTTTCTGGGACATGGCATATCGTGCGTTTTGTGTGCCGCCGCCGTTGTGCTGCCTGTCTGCTTGGCTCTGCTGTGTCAGGTCTTCACTCTTTGCAATCTGCTACCTCCCCTACTTTCTTTGCATTCATATGCCTCCCCTATCCCATTTTGCAGGTTTCTGCATGCAGAGTTGTCAGCTGCCGCCGATTGGCCTTCGTGGGTTGATTAGTGCTGATTGCTCATTACTACTCCAATTCCACTTCTTCCGCATTTCCTCATATCCTCAACATCACCTTCCTGTTTCCAATGTTATTTGTGGGGCGAGCGTCACATGACTGGGTTAAGGGAACGTAGTCATCCTCGTGCACATGCACCTCTGCGCGTATTGTGTGCTCTCAGCTCAACTATTTCCCCACACGCCGGTCCTGCAGCTGTGATGTGCAATGTACAGCCCAGGTTTGCTGAGCTCCAATGTGCTTCTTCCTACAGTGGCACACCCCTCTGCAGGTGACATGTATTCCCTCTGAGCCACTCCTCGGTGTATTACCACTCGCCCGTTTGGTACAGCCTTACGCGGGGGGTTTTGCGATTCAGTATTATCTGCCTCATTTGCATGGCACTGACTACTAATTCATAGTTACCACGCCGAACACTGCCGCGAGTCCTTGGCAACCCTTGCACCGTGGTTGTGGCTTTCCATGCATACCATGGTGTATTGTGGCTGTGAAGCTGATGTGTATTACGCTGCTGTTTTATAACATTGTCATATTATTTCATTGTTTTGCACCTTCCGCAAACATGTCCTGGGGTTCTGCTGTGAGTTTCTGTGGACATACCATTTATGTTATTATTTACATGTTGTGCATGTTTTCTTTTGACATTCTCTGTGTATTTCGCCATTGGCATATGGCAACAGTGTGATACCTGATGCTGACAGCCTTCCGTTACTCCTATGTTATGTTTGGGAAAATGTAAACCGTTTTTTTTGGTTTACATTGCCGTGGCCTTATGCTACGCCTATGCCACTTCGTGGATCGCTATATGCCTTCATTTGCATGGTGCAACACCGCACATGGGGTGTTTAGCATACCTACGCCGGGGGCGGCCCAGATCCGGCGCACGTCGTTAGTGCATGTGGGATTGGATCGTACCTGAATCGCTCGGCGGCCATATTTGGCGTTGTAACGCCTACACTATGCGTGCACCTGGCGCAAGATTCATGAATCCCGGGGCATGTGTTTATTTGTTTAGCATATACTTTACTGATCTTCTGCTCTACATTCCCCCTTTGTGATATTATTGTTTGCATTCTGAAAATTTTCATATCTGAGTGCCTTTGCCTGTATTTCTCTTCAAATATCTTTGGAGCTACTTTTTTGGATTGATTAGTTTGGCTTTCTCTTTTGTATAAATATTGCACCATATCTGATCTTGCCTTCTTTCCCATGTCAATGTTTCTTTTTTATAACTTTCAGTAATCTCTAGACTTCATTCTTTATATTTTTACACTCCCTCTTTCACTTCTTTTTCCAAGCAGCCCAAAAGTTTCTTTGTCTAGGTAATGTTTTTCATGGATCTGTTGTATTAATGAACACAAATTTGCATTGGAAGCTTTTGACAGTTTTTCTTGAGCAATTATTTTTCTTTCCTATAATTTCTCTCTTAATCTTTTTTAATATCTTCTATCTGGAAATTCTGGTCTTCTTGCATAATAGTAACAATACTTAATTTCTTATATATCCGCAATAGTCCACTCTATCATCTTTATGGCTCTTTTCTAACCTGTCAGTTGTTGTGGTTTTTGTGGACTACTACTTTTTTCTACAACAAGGGGGGGTTTCCTCCCCCTTAGCCTTGCCTCTCAATCCCCCCATATATAAAATAGAGTCTATATATCAATGTTGTCTTGGTGATAATTCTGCAGAAATTTAGGAAACAGAATTATGCATGCAGATAAATACATGTAGATGTACACAGCAGAAGATGTTTCACCCATCATAAACACGAAAATGATGCAGCTAACACTACGCAACTTCTCCAGTC